>NW_026699811.1:0-71384 GCF_030435755.1 Ochotona princeps | reverse complement strand
CCTAGGACTGAAATGAAGCTTGGTGAGCATCCCACACAAACGAATGCTCCACATGCAGGTTTCACATGCCACCAACTACACATTCACAAGCAACTTCAGCGCCACAGCCGTTTTCAGATATTCCTCAATGCAAAGGCTCTAGACGCAAATATTGGTGTGAGAGCTAATTCAATCAAGGAAACACTGCATGTTGGTGAAGGGCATATTGAAGAAGAATCAGCCGAGTGGTTCTTGTGGGAGAACAACTCCATTTGGCTCACTAACTTCACACACCATCAGGCTTCCAAGCAGCTCTCAAGGAAACTCAGTTTTCACACTCTATGCTTAGTGCCCTTTGAGTGCATTATCTAGGAATGAACGTGGTAGAGCATCCCACACAA
The DNA here is from genome assembly GCF_030435755.1 of Ochotona princeps. Lineage (NCBI taxonomy): Eukaryota > Metazoa > Chordata > Mammalia > Lagomorpha > Ochotonidae > Ochotona > Ochotona princeps. Next base: position 71,004 of record NW_026699811.1, on the reverse strand, counting down.
AAGAATGCTCCACATGCGGGTTTCACATGCCACCAACTCCACATTCACAGGCAACTTCAGCGCCACAGCCGTTTTCAGATAGCCCTCAATGCAAAGGCTCTAGACGCAAATATTGGTGTGAGAGCTAATTCAATCAAGCAAACACTGCATGTTGGTGAAGGGCATATTGAAGAAGAATCAGCTGAGTGGTTCTTGTGGGAGAACAACTCGATTTGGCTCACTAACTTCACACACCATCAGGCTTCCAAGCAGCTCTCAAGAAAACTCAGTTTTCACACTCTATGCTTAGTGCCCTTTGAGTGCCTAGGACTGAAATGAAGCTTGGTGAGCATCCCACACAAACGAATGCTCCACATGCGGGTTTCACATGCCACCAACTCCACATTCACAGGCAATTTCTGCGCCACAGCCATTTTCAGATAGCCCTCAATGCAAAGGCTCTAGACGCAAATATTGGTGTCAGAGCTAATTCAATCAAGGAAACACTGCATGTTGGTGAAGGGCATATTGAAGAAGGATCAGCCGAGTGGTTCTTGTGGGAGAACAACTCCATTTGGCTCACTAACTTCACACACCATCAGGCTTCCAAGCAGCTCTCAAGGAAACTCAGTTTTCACACTCTATGCTTAGTGCCCTTTGAGTGCATTATCTAGGAATGAACCTCTTAGAGCATCCCACACAAACGAATGCTCCACATGCGGGTTTCACATGCCACCAACTCCACATTCACAGGCAACTTCAGCGCCACAGCCGTTTTCAGATAGCCCTCAATGCAAAGGCTCTAGACTCAAATACTGGTGTGAGAGCTAATTCAATCAAGGAAACAATGCATGTTGGTGAAGGGCATATTGAAGAAGAATCAGCCGAGTGGTTCTTGTGGGAGAACAACTCCATTTGGCTTACTAGCTTCACACACCATCAGGCTTCCAAGCAGCTCTCAAGGAAACTCAGTTTTCACACTCTATGCTTAGTGCCCTTTGAGTGCCTAGGACTGAAATGAAGCTTGGTGAGCATCCCACACAAACGAATGCTCCACATGCAGGTTTCACATGCCACCAACTCCACATTCACAGGCAACTTCAGCGCCACAGCCGTTTTCAGATATCCCTCAATGCAAAGGCTCTAGACGCAAATATTGGTGTGAGAGCTAATTCAATCAAGGAAACACTGCATGTTGGTGAAGGGCATATTGAAGAAGAATCAGCCAAGTGGTTCTTGTGGGAGAACAACTCCATTTGGCTCACTAACTTCACACACCATCAGGCTTCCAAGCAGCTCTCAAGGAAACTCAGTTTTCACACTCTATGCTTAGTGCCCTTTGAGTGCATTATCTAGGAATGAACGTGGTAGAGCATCCCACACAAAAGAATGCTCCACATGCGGGTTTCACATGCCACCAACTCCACATTCACAGGCAACTTCAGCGCCACAGCCGTTTTCAGATAGCCCTCAATGCAAAGGCTCTAGACGCAAATATTGGTGTGAGAGCTAATTCAATCAAGGAAACACTGCATGTTGGTGAAGGGCATATTGAAGAAGGATCAGCCGAGTGGTTCTTGTGGGAGAAAAACTCCATTTGGCTCACTAACTTCACACACCATCAGGCTTCCAAGCAGCTCTCAAGGAAACTCAGTTTTCACACTCTATGCTTAGTGCCCTTTGAGTGCATTATCTAGGAATGAACCTGGTAGAGCATCCCACACAAAAGAATGCTCCACATGCGGGTTTCACATGCCACCAACTCCACATTCACAGGCAACTTCAGCGCCGCATCCGTTTTTAGATAGCCCTCAATGCAATGGCTCTAGACGCAAATATTGGTGTGAGAGCTAATTCAATCAAGGAAACACTGCATGTTGGTGAAGGGCATATTGAAGAAGAATCAGCTGAGTGGTTCTTGTGGGAGAACAACTCCATTTGGTTCACTAACTTCACACACCATCAGGCTTCCAAGCAGCTCTCAAGGAAACTCAGTTTTCACACTCTATGCTTAGTGCCCTTTGAGTGCATTATCTAGGAATGAACCTGGTAGAGCATCCCACACAAACGAATGCTCCACATGCGGGTTTCACATGCCATCAAATCCACATTCACAGGCAACTTCAGCGCCACAGCCGTTTTCAGATAGCCCTCAATGCAAAGGCTCTAGACGCAAATATTGGTGTGAGAGCTAATTCAATCAAGGAAACACTGCATGTTGGTGAAGGGCATATTGAAGAAGAATCAGCCAAGTGGTTCTTGTGGGAGAACAACTCCATTTGGCTCACTAACTTCACACACCATCAGGCTTCCAAGCAGCTCTCAAGGAAACTCAGTTTTCACACTCTATGCTTAGTGCCCTTTGAGTGCATTATCTAGGAATGAACCTGGTAGAGCATCCCACACAAACGAATGCTCCACATGCGGGTTTCACATGCCACCAACTCCACATTCACAGGCAACTTCAGCGCCACAGCCGTTTTCAGATAGCCCTCAATGCAAAGGCTCTAGACTCAAATACTGGTGTGAGAGCTAATTCAATCAAGGAAACAATGCATGTTGGTGAAGGGCATATTGAAGAAGAATCAGCCGAGTGGTTCTTGTGGGAGAACAACTCCATTTGGCTCACTAACTTCACACACCATCAGGCTTCCAAGCAGCTCTCAAGGAAACTCAGTTTTCACACTCTATGCTTAGTGCCCTTTGAGTGCATTATCTAGGAATGAACCTGGTAGAGCATCCCACACAAACGAATGCTCCACATGCGGGTTTCACATGCCACCAACTCCACATTCACAGGCAACTTCAGCGCCACAGCCGTTTTCAGATAGCCCTCAATGCAAAGGATCTAGACGCAAATATTGGTGTGAGAGCTAATTCAATCAAGGAAACACTGCATGTTGGTGAAGGGCATATTGAAGAAGAATCAGCCAAGTGGTTCTTGTGGGAGAACAACTCCATTTGGCTCACTAACCTCACACACCATCAGGCTTCCAAGCAGCTCTCAAGGAAACTCAGTTTTCACACTCTATGCTTAGTGCCCTTTGAGTGCCTAGGACTGAAATGAAGCTTGGTGAGCATCCCACACAAACGAATGCTCCACATGCAGGTTTCACATGCCACCAACTCCACATTCACAGGCAACTTCAGCGCCACAGCCGTTTTCAGATATTCCTCAATGCAAAGGCTCTAGACGCAAATATTGGTGTGAGAGCTAATTCAATCAAGGAAACACTGCATATAGGTGAAGGGCATATTGAAGAAGAATCAGCCGAGTGGTTCTTGTGGGAGAACAACTCCATTTGGCTCACTAACTTCACATACCATCAGGCTTCCAAGCAGCTCTCAAGGAAACTCAGTTTTCACACTCTATGCTTAGTGCCCTTTGAGTGCATTATCTAGGAATGAAACTGGTAGAGCATCCCACACAAAAGAATGCTCCACATGCGGGTTTCACATGCCACCAACTCCACATTCAAAGGCAACTTCAGCGCCACAGCCGTTTTCAGATAGCCCTCAATGCAAAGGCTCTAGACGCAAATATTGGTGTGAGAGCTAATTCAATCAAGGAAACACTGCATGTTGGTGAAGGGCATATTGAAGAAGAATCAGCCGAGTGGTTCTTGTGGGAGAACAACTCCATTTGGCTCACTAACTTCACACACCATCAGGCTTCCAAGCAGCTCTCAAGAAAACTCAGTTTTCACACTCTATGCTTAGTGCCCTTTGAGTGCCTAGGACTGAAATGAAGCTTGGTGAGCATGCCACACAAACGAATGCTCCACATGCGGGTTTCACATGCCACCAACTCCACATTCACAGGCAACTTCAGCGCCACAGCCGTTTTCAGATAGCCCTCAATGCAAAGGCTCTAGACGCAAATATTGGTGTGAGAGCTAATTCAATCAAGGAAACACTGCATGTTGGTGAAGGGCATATTGAAGAAGGATCAGCCGAGTGGTTCTTGTGGGAGAACAACTCCATTTGGCTCACTAACTTCACACACCATCAGGCTTCCAAGCAGCTCTCAAGGAAACTCAGTTTTCACACTCTATGCTTAGTGCCCTTTGAGTGCCTAGGACTGAAATGAAGCTTGGTGAGCATCCCACACAAACGAATGCTCCACATGCAGGTTTCACATGCCACCAACTACACATTCACAGGCAACTTCAGCGCCACAGCCGTTTTCAGATAGCCCTCAATGCAAAGGTTCTAGACGCAAATATTGGTGTGAGAGCTAATTCAATCAAGGAAACACTGCATGTTGGTGAAGGGCATATTGAAGAAGAATCAGCCGAGTGGTTCTTGTGGGAGAACAACTCCATTTGGCTCACTAACTTCACACACCATCAGGCTTCCAAGCAGCTCTCAAGGAAACTCAGTTTTCACACTCTATGCTTAGTGCCCTTTGAGTGCATTATCTAGGAATGAACGTGGTAGAGCATCCCACACAAAAGAATGCTCCACATGCGGGTTTCACATGCCACCAACTCCACATTCACAGGCAACTTCAGCGCCACAGCCGTTTTCAGATATCCCTCAATGCAAAGGCTCTAGACGCAAATATTGGTGTGAGAGCTAATTCAATCAAGGAAACACTGCATGTTGGTGAAGGGCATATTGAAGAAGAATCAGCCGAGTGGTTCTTGTGGGAGAACAACTCCATTTGGCTCACTAACTTCACACACCATCAGGCTTCCAAGCAGCTCTCAAGAAAACTCAGTTTTCACACTCTATGCTTAGTGCCCTTTGAGTGCCTAGGACTGAAATGAAGCTTGGTGAGCATCCCACACAAACGAATGCTCCACATGCAGGTTTCACATGCCACCAACTCCACATTCACAGGCAACTTCAGCGCCACAGCCGTTTTCAGATAGCCCTCAATGCAAAGGATCTAGAAGCAAATATTGGTGTGAGAGCTAATTCAATCAAGGAAACACTGCATGTTGGTGAAGGGCATATTGAAGAAGGATCAGCCGAGTGGTTCTTCTGGGAGAACAACTCCATTTGGCTCACTAACTTCACACACCATCAGGCTTCCAAGCAGCTCTCAAGGAAACTCAGTTTTCACACTCTATGCTTAGTGCCCTTTGTGTGCATTATCTAGGAATAAACCTGGTAGAGCATCCCACACAAATGAATGCTCCACATGCGGGTTTCACATGCCACCAACTCCACATTCACAGGCAACTTCAGCGCCACAGCCGTTTTCACATAGCCCTCAATGCAAAGGCTCTAGACGCAAATATTGGTGTGAGAGCTAATTCAATCAAGGAAACACTGCATGTTGGTGAAGGGTATATTGAGGAAGAATCAGCCCAGTGGTTCTTGTGGGAGAACAACTCCATTTGGCTCACTAACTTCACACACCATCAGGCTTCCAAGCAGCTCTCAAGGAAACTCAGTTTTCACACTCTATGCTTAGTGGCCTTTCAGTGCATTATCTAGGAATGAACCTGGTAGAGCATCCCACACAAACGAATGCTCCACATGCTTGTTTCACATGCCACCAACTCCACATTCACAGGCAACTTCAGCGCCACAGCCGTTTTCAGATAGCCCTCAATGCAAAGGCTCTAGACTCAAATACTGGTGTGAGAGCTAATTCAATCAAGGAAACAATGCATGTTGGTGAAGGGCATATTGAAGAAGAAATAGCCGAGTGGTTCTTGTGGGAGAACAACTCCATTTGGCTCACTAACTTCACACACCATCAGGCTTCCAAGCAGCTCTCAAGGAAACTCAGTTTTCACACTCTATGCTTAGTGCCCTTTGAGTGCATTATCTAGGAATGAACCTGGTAGAGCATCCCACACAAAAGAATGCTCCACATGCGGGTTTCACATGCCACCAACTCCACATTCACAGGCAACTTCAGCGCCGCATCCGTTTTTAGATAGCCCTCAATGCAATGGCTCTAGACGCAAATATTGGTGTGAGAGCTAATTCAATCAAGGAAACACTGCATGTTGGTGAAGGGCATATTGAAGAAGAATCAGCTGAGTGGTTCTTGTGGGAGAACAACTCCATTTGGCTCACTAACTTCACACACCATCAGGCTTCCAAGCAGCTCTCAAGGAAACTCAGTTTTCACACTCTATGCTTAGTGCCCTTTGAGTGCATTATCTAGGAATGAACCTGGTAGAGCATCCCACACAAACGAATGCTCCACATGCAGGTTTCACATGCCACCAACTCCACATTCACAGGCAACTTCAGCGCCACAGCCGTTTTCAGATAGCCCTCAATGCAAAGGCTCCAGACGCAAATATTGGTGTGAGAGCTAATTCAATCAAGGAAACACTGCATGTTGGTGAAGGGCATATTGAAGAAGAATCAGCCGAGTGGTTCTTGTGGGAGAACAACTCCATTTGGCTCACTAACTTCACACACCATCAGGCTTCCAAGCAGCTCTCAAGGAAACTCAGTTTTCACACTCTATGCTTAGTGCCCTTTGAGTGCATTATCTAGGAATGAACCTGGTAGAGCATCCCACACAAACGAATGCTCCACATGCGGGTTTCACATGCCACCAACTCCACATTCACAGGCAACTTCAGCGCCACAGCCGTTTTCAGATAGCCCTCAATGCAAAGGCTCTAGACTCAAATACTGGTGTGAGAGCTAATTCAATCAAGGAAACAATGCATGTTGGTGAAGGGCATATTGAAGAAGAATCAGCCGAGTGGTTCTTGTGGGAGAACAACTCCATTTGGCTCACTAACTTCACACACCATCAGGCTTCCAAGCAGCTCTCAAGGAAACTCAGTTTTCACACTCTATGCTTTGTGCCCTTTGAGTGCATTATCTAGGAATGAACCTGGTAGAGCATCCCACACAAACGAATGCTCCACATGCGGGTTTCACATGCCACCATCTCCACATTCACAGGCAACTTCAGCGCCACAGCCGTTTTCACATAGCCCTCAATGCAAAGGCTCTAGACTCAAATACTGGTGTGAGAGCTAATTCAATCAAGGAAACACTGCATGTTGGTGAAGGGCATATTGAGGAAGAATCAGCCAAGTGGTTCTTGTGGGAGAACAACTCCATTTGGCTCACTAACTTCACACACCATCAGGCTTCCAAGCAGCTCTCAAGGAAACTCAGTTTTCACACTCTATGCTTAGTGCCCTTTGAGTGCCTAGGACTGAAATGAAGCTTGGTGAGCATCCCACACAAACGAATGCTCCACATGCAGGTTTCACATGCCACCAACTCCACATTCACAGGCAACTTCAGCGCCACAGCCGTTTTCAGATAGCCCTCAATGCAAAGGCTCTAGACGCAAATATTGGTGTGAGAGCTAATTCAATCAAGGAAACACTGCATGTTGGTGAAGGGCATATTGAAGAAGGATCAGCCGAGTGGTTCTTGTGGGAGAACAACTCCATTTGCCTCACTAACTTCACACACCATCAGGGTTCCAAGCAGCTCTCAAGGAAACTCAGTTTTCACACTCTATGCTTAGTGCCCTTTGAGTGCATTATCAAGGAATGAACCTGGTAGAGCATCCCACACAAACGAATGCTCCACATGCGGGTTTCACATGCCACCAACTCCACATTCACAGGCAACTTCAGCGCCACAGCCGTTTTCAGATAGCCCTCAATGCAAAGGCTCTAGACACAAATATTGGTGTGAGAGCTAATTCAATCAAGGAAACACTGCATGTTGGTGAAGGGCATATTGAAGAAGGATCAGCCGAGTGGTTCTTGTGGCAGAACAGCTCCATTTGGCTCCCTAACTTCACACACCATCAGCCTTCCAAGCAGCTCTCAAGGAAACTCAGTTTTCACACTCTATGCTTAGTGCCCTTTGAGTGCATTATCTAGGAATGAACGTGGTAGAGCATCCCACACAAAAGAATGCTCCACATGCGGGTTTCACATGCCACCAACTCCACATTCACAGGCAACTTCAGCGCCACAGCCGTTTTCAGATATCCCTCAATGCAAAGGCTCTAGACGCAAATATTGGTGTGAGAGCTAATTCAATCAAGGAAACACTGCATGTTGGTGAAGGGCATATTGAAGAAGGATCAGCCGAGTGGTTCTTGTGGCAGAACAGCTCCATTTGGCTCCCTAACTTCACACACCATCAGCCTTCCAAGCAGCTCTCAAGGAAACTCAGTTTTCACACTCTATGCTTAGTGCCCTTTGAGTGCATTATCTAGGAATGAACGTGGTAGAGCATCCCACACAAACGAATGCTCCACATGCGGGTTTCACATGCCACCAACTCCACATTCACAGGCAACTTCAGCGCCACAGCCGTTTTCAGATATCCCTCAATGCAAAGGCTCTAGACGCAAATATTGGTGTGAGAGCTAATTCAATCAAGGAAACACTGCATGTTGGTGAAGGGCATATTGAAGAAGAATCAGCCGAGTGGTTCTTGTGGGAGAACAACTCCATTTGGCTCACTAACTTCACACACCATCAGGCTTCCAAGCAGCTCTCAAGAAAACTCAGTTTTCACACTCTATGCTTAGTGCCCTTTGAGTGCCTAGGACTGAAATGAAGCTTGGTGAGCATCCCACACAAACGAATGCTCCACATGCAGGTTTCACATGCCACCAACTCCACATTCACAGGCAACTTCAGCGCCACAGCCGTTTTCAGATAGCCCTCAATGCAAAGGATCTAGAAGCAAATATTGGTGTGAGAGCTAATTCAATCAAGGAAACACTGCATGTTGGTGAAGGGCATATTGAAGAAGGATCAGCCGAGTGGTTCTTCTGGGAGAACAACTCCATTTGGCTCACTAACTTCACACACCATCAGGCTTCCAAGCAGCTCTCAAGGAAACTCAGTTTTCACACTCTATGCTTAGTGCCCTTTGTGTGCATTATCTAGGAATAAACCTGGTAGAGCATCCCACACAAATGAATGCTCCACATGCGGGTTTCACATGCCACCAACTCCACATTCACAGGCAACTTCAGCGCCACAGCCGTTTTCACATAGCCCTCAATGCAAAGGCTCTAGACGCAAATATTGGTGTGAGAGCTAATTCAATCAAGGAAACACTGCATGTTGGTGAAGGGTATATTGAGGAAGAATCAGCCCAGTGGTTCTTGTGGGAGAACAACTCCATTTGGCTCACTAACTTCACACACCATCAGGCTTCCAAGCAGCTCTCAAGGAAACTCAGTTTTCACACTCTATGCTTAGTGCCCTTTCAGTGCATTATCTAGGAATGAACCTGGTAGAGCATCCCACACAAACGAATGCTCCACATGCTTGTTTCACATGCCACCAACTCCACATTCACAGGCAACTTCAGCGCCACAGCCGTTTTCAGATAGCCCTCAATGCAAAGGCTCTAGACTCAAATACTGGTGTGAGAGCTAATTCAATCAAGGAAACAATGCATGTTGGTGAAGGGCATATTGAAGAAGAAATAGCCGAGTGGTTCTTGTGGGAGAACAACTCCATTTGGCTCACTAACTTCACACACCATCAGGCTTCCAAGCAGCTCTCAAGGAAACTCAGTTTTCACACTCTATGCTTAGTGCCCTTTGAGTGCATTATCTAGGAATGAACCTGGTAGAGCATCCCACACAAAAGAATGCTCCACATGCGGGTTTCACATGCCACCAACTCCACATTCACAGGCAACTTCAGCGCCGCATCCGTTTTTAGATAGCCCTCAATGCAATGGCTCTAGACGCAAATATTGGTGTGAGAGCTAATTCAATCAAGGAAACACTGCATGTTGGTGAAGGACATATTGAAGAAGAATCAGCTGAGTGGTTCTTGTGGGAGAACAACTCCATTTGGCTCACTAACTTCACACACCATCAGGCTTCCAAGCAGCTCTCAAGGAAACTCAGTTTTCACACTCTATGCTTAGTGCCCTTTGAGTGCATTATCTAGGAATGAACCTGGTAGAGCATCCCACACAAACGAATGCTCCACATGCAGGTTTCACATGCCACCAACTCCACATTCACAGGCAACTTCAGCGCCACAGCCGTTTTCAGATAGCCCTCAATGCAAAGGCTCCAGACGCAAATATTGGTGTGAGAGCTAATTCAATCAAGGAAACACTGCATGTTGGTGAAGGGCATATTGAAGAAGAATCAGCCCAGTGGTTCTTGTGGGAGAACAACTCCATTTGGCTCACTAACTTCACACACCATCAGGCTTCCAAGCAGCTCTCAAGGAAACTCAGTTTTCACACTCTATGCTTAGTGCCCTTTGAGTGCATTATCTAGGAATGAACCTGGTAGAGCATCCCACACAAACGAATGCTCCACATGCGGGTTTCACATGCCACCAACTCCACATTCACAGGCAACTTCAGCGCCACAGCCGTTTTCAGATAGCCCTCAATGCAAAGGCTCTAGACTCAAATACTGGTGTGAGAGCTAATTCAATCAAGGAAACAATGCATGTTGGTGAAGGGCATATTGAAGAAGAATCAGCCGAGTGGTTCTTGTGGGAGAACAACTCCATTTGGCTCACTAACTTCACACACCATCAGGCTTCCAAGCAGCTCTCAAGGAAACTCAGTTTTCACACTCTATGCTTTGTGCCCTTTGAGTGCATTATCTAGGAATGAACCTGGTAGAGCATCCCACACAAACGAATGCTCCACATGCGGGTTTCACATGCCACCATCTCCACATTCACAGGCAACTTCAGCGCCACAGCCGTTTTCACATAGCCCTCAATGCAAAGGCTCTAGACTCAAATACTGGTGTGAGAGCTAATTCAATCAAGGAAACACTGCATGTTGGTGAAGGGCATATTGAGGAAGAATCAGCCAAGTGGTTCTTGTGGGTGAACAACTCCATTTGGCTCACTAACTTCACACACCATCAGGCTTCCAAGCAGCTCTCAAGGAAACTCAGTTTTCACACTCTATGCTTAGTGCCCTTTGAGTGCCTAGGACTGAAATGAAGCTTGGTGAGCATCCCACACAAACGAATGCTCCACATGCAGGTTTCACATGCCACCAACTCCACATTCACAGGCAACTTCAGCGCCACAGCCGTTTTCAGATAGCCCTCAATGCAAAGGCTCTAGACGCAAATATTGGTGTGAGAGCTAATTCAATCAAGGAAACACTGCATGTTGGTGAAGGGCATATTGAAGAAGGATCAGCCGAGTGGTTCTTGTGGGAGAACAACTCCATTTGCCTCACTAACTTCACACACCATCAGGGTTCCAAGCAGCTCTCAAGGAAACTCAGTTTTCACACTCTATGCTTAGTGCCCTTTGAGTGCATTATCAAGGAATGAACCTGGTAGAGCATCCCACACAAACGAATGCTCCACATGCGGGTTTCACATGCCACCAACTCCACATTCACAGGCAACTTCAGCGCCACAGCCGTTTTCAGATAGCCCTCAATGCAAAGGCTCTAGACACAAATATTGGTGTGAGAGCTAATTCAATCAAGGAAACACTGCATGTTGGTGAAGGGCATATTGAAGAAGGATCAGCCGAGTGGTTCTTGTGGCAGAACAGATCCATTTGGCTCCCTAACTTCACACACCATCAGCCTTCCAAGCAGCTCTCAAGGAAACTCAGTTTTCACACTCTATGCTTAGTGCCCTTTGAGTGCATTATCTAGGAATGAACCTGGTAGAGCATCCCACACAAACGAACGCTCCACATGCGGGTTTCACATGCCACCAACTCCACATTCACAGGCAACTTCAGCGCCGCATCCGTTTTCACATAGCCCTCAATGCAAAGGCTCTAGACGCAAATATTGTTGTGAGAGCTAATTCAATCAAGGAAACACTGCATGTTGGTGAAGGGCATATTGAAGAAGAATCACCCGAGTGATTCTTGTGGGAGAACAACTCCATTTGGCTCACTAATTTCACACACCATCAGGCTTCCAAGCAGCTCTCAAGGAAACTCAGTTTTCACAATCTATGCTTAGTGCCCTTTAAGGGCCTAGGACTGAAATGAAGTTTGGTGAGCATCCCACACAAACGAATGCTCCACATGCAGGTTTCACATGCCACCAACTCCACATTCACAGGCAACTTCAGCGCCACAGCCTTTTTCAGATAGCCCTCAATGCAAACCCTCTAGACACAAATATTGCTGTGAGAGCTAATTCAATCAAGGAAACACTGCATGTTGGTGAAGGGCATATTGAAGAAGAATCAGCCAAGTGGATCTTGTGGGAGAACAACTCCATTTGGCTCACTAACCTCATACACCATCAGGCTTCCAAGCAGCTCTCAAGGAAACTCAGTTTTCACACTCTATGCTTAGTGCCCTTTGTGTGCATTATCTAGGAATGAACCTGGTAGAGCATCCCACACAAATGAATGCTCCACATGCGGGTTTCACATGCCACCAACTCCACATTCACAGGCAACTTCAGCGCCACAGCCGTTTTCACATAGCCCTCAATGCAAAGGCTCTAGACTCAAATACTGGTGTGAGAGCTAATTCAATCAAGGAAACACTGCATGTTGGTGAAGGGCATATTGAAGAAGAATCAGCCGAGTGGTTCTTGTGGGAGAACAACTCCATTTGGCTCACTAACTTCACACACCATCAGGCTTCCAAGCAGCTCTCAAGGAAACTCAGTTTTCACACTCTATGCTTAGTGCCCTTTGTGTGCATTATCTAGGAATGAACCTGTTAGAGCATCCCACACAAACGAATGCTCCACATGCAGGTTTCACATGCCACCAACTCCACATTCACAGGCAACATCAGCGCCACAGCCGTTTTCAGATAGCCCTCAATGCAAAGGCTCTAGACGCAAATATTGGTGTGAGAGCTAATTCAATCAAGGAAACACTGCATGTTGGTGAAGGGCATATTGAAGAAGGATCAGCCGAGTGGTTCTTGAGGGAGAACAACTCCATTTGGCTCACTAATTTCACACACCATCACGCTTCCAAGCAGCTCTCAAGGAAACTCAGTTTTCACACTCTATGCTTAGTGCCCTTTGACGGCCTAGGACTGAAATGAAGCTTCGTGAGCATCCCACAGAAACGAATGCTCCACATGCAGGTTTCACATGCCACCAACTCCACATTCACAGGCAACTTGAGCGCCACAGTCGTTTTCAGATAGCCCTCAATGCAAAGGCTCTAGACGCAAATATTGGTGTGAGAGCTAATTCAATCAAGGAAACACTGCATGTTGGTGAAGGGCATATTGAAGAAGAATCAGCCGAGTGGTTCTTGTGGGAGAACAACTCCATTTGGCTCACTAACTTCACACACCATCAGGCTTCCAAGCAGCTCTCAAGAAAACTCAGTTTTCACACTCTATGCTTAGTGCCCTTTGAGTGCATTATCTAGGAATGAACCTGGTAGAGCATCCCACACAAAAGAATGCTCCACATGCGGGTTTCACATGCCACCAACTCCACATTCACAGGCAACTTCAGCGCCACAGCCGTTTTCAGATAGCCCTCAATGCAAAGGCTTTAAACGCAAATGCTGGGGTGAGAGCTAATTCAATCAAGGAAACACTGCATATAGGTGAAGGGCATATTGAAGAAGAAGGATCAGCAGAGTGGTTCTTGTGGGAGAACAACTCCATTTGGCTCACTAACTTCACACACCATCAGGCTTCCAAGCAGCTCTCAAGGAAACTCAGTTTTCACACTCTATGCTTAGTGCCCTTTGTGTGCATTATCTAGGAATGAACCTGGTGTAGCATCCCACACAAATGAATGCTCTACATGCGGGTTTCACATGCCACCAACTCCACATTCACAGGCAACTTCAGTGCCACAGCCGTTTTCAGATAGCCCTCAATGCAAAGGCTCTAGACTCAAATACTGGTGTGAGAGCTAATTCAATCAAGGAAACACTGCATGTTGGTGATGGGCATATTGAAGAAGAATCAGCCAAGTGGATCTTGTGGGAGAACAACTCCATTTGGCTCACTAACTTCATACACCATCAGGCTTCCAAGCAGCTCTCAAGGAAACTCAGTTTTCACACTCTATGCTTAGTGCCCTTTGTGTGCATTATCTAGGAATGAACCTGGTAGAGCATCCCACACAAATGAATGCTCCACATGCGGGTTTCACATGCCACCAACTCCACATTCACAGGCAACTTCAGCGCCACAGCCGTTTTCAGATAGCCCTCAATGCAAAGGCTCTAGACTCAAATACTGGTGTGAGAGCTAATTCAATCAAGGAAACACTGCATGTTGGTGAAGGGCATATTGAAGAAGAATCAGCTGAGTGGTTCTTGTGGGAGAACAACTCCATTTGGCTCACTAACTTCACACACCATCAGGCTTCCAAGCAGCTCTCAAGGAAACTCAGTTTTCACACTCTATGCTTAGTGCCCTTTGTGTGCATTATCTAGGAATGAACCTGTTAGAGCATCCCACACAAACGAATGCTCCACATGCAGGTTTCACATGCCACCAACTCCACATTCACAGGCAACATCAGCTCCACAGCCGTTTTCAGATAGCCCTCAATGCAAAGTCTCTAGACGCAAATATTGGTGTGAGAACTAATTCAATCAAGGAAACACTGCATATTGGTGAAGGGCATATTGAAGAAGGATCAGCCGAGTGGTTCTTGTGGCAGAACAACTCCATTTGGCTCACTAACTTCACACACCATCAGGCTTCCAAGCAGCTCTCCAGGAAACTCAGTTTTCACACTCTATGCTTAGTGCCCTTTCAGGGCCTAGGACTGAAATGAAGCTTGTTGAGCATCCCACACAAACGAATGCTAAACATGCAGGTTTCACATGCCACCAACTCCACATTCACAGGCAACTTCAGCGCCACAGCCGTTTTCAGATAGCCCTCAATGCAAAGGCTGTAGACGCAAATATTGGTGTGAGAGCTAATTCAATCAAGGAAACACTGCATGTTGGTGAAGGGCATATTGAAGAAGAATCAGCCGAGTGGTTCTTGTGGGAGAACAACTCCATTTGGCTCACTAACTTCACACACCATCAGGCTTCCAAGCAGCTCTCAAGGAAACTCAGTTTTCACACTCTATGCTTAGTGCCCTTTGAGTGCATTATCTAGGAATGAACCTGGTAGAGCATCCCACACAAAAGAATGCTCCACATGCGGGTTTCACATGCCACCAACTACACATTCACAGGCAACTTCAGCGCCACAGCCGTTTTCACATAGCCCTCAATGCAAAGGCTCTAGACGCAAATATTGGTGTGAGAGCTAATTCAATCAAGGAAACACTGCATGTTGGTTAAGGGTATATTGAAGAAGAAGGATCAGCCGAGTGGTTCTTGTGGGAGAACAACTCCATTTGGCTCACTAACTTCACATACCATCAGGCTTCCAAGCAGCTCTCAAGGAAACTCAGTTTTCACACTCTTTGCTTAGTACCCTTTGAGTGCCTAGGACTGAAATGAAGCTTGGTGAGCATCCCACACAAACGAATGCTCCACATGCAGGTTTCACATGCCACCAACTCCACATTCACAGGCAACTTCAGCGCCACAGCCGTTTTCAGATAGCCCTCAATGCAAACCCTCTAGACACAAATATTGCTGTGAGAGCTAATTCAATCAAGGAAACACTGCATGTTGGTGAAGGGCATATTGAAGAAGGATCAGCCGAGTGGTTCTTGTGGGAGAACAACTCCATTTGGCTCACTAACTTCACACACCATCAGGCTTCCAAGCAGCTCTCAAGGAAACTCAGTTTTCACACTCTATGCTTAGTGCCCTTTGAGTGCATTATCTAGGAATGAACCTGGTAGAGCATCCCACACAAACGAATGCTCCACATGCGGGTTTCACATGCAACCAACTCCACATTCACAGGCAACTTCAGCGCCACAGCCGATTTCAGATAGCCCTCAATGCAAAGGCTTTAGACGCAAATATTGGTGTGAGAGCTAATTCAATCAAGGAAACACTGCATATAGGTGAAGGGCATATTGAAGAAGAAGGATCAGCAGAGTGGTTCTTGTGGGAGAACAACTCCATTTGGCTCACTAACTTCACACACCATCAGGCTTCCAAGCAGCTCTCAAGGAAACTCAGTTTTCACACTCTATGCTTAGTGCCCTTTCAGTGCCTAGGACTGAAATGAAGCTTGGTGAGCATCCCACACAAACGAATGCTCCACATGCGGGTTTCACATGCCACCAATTCCACATTCACAGGCAACTTCAGCGCCACAGCCGTTTTCAGATAGCCCTCAATGCAAAGGCTCTAGACGCAAATGCTTGGGTGAGAGCTAATTCAATCAAGGAAACACTGCATATAGGTGAAGGGCATATTGAAGAAGAAGGATCAGCAGAGTGGTTCTTGTGGGAGAACAACTCCATTTGGCTCACTAACTTCACACACCATCAGGCTTCCAAGCAGCTCTCAAGGAAACTCAGTTTTCACACTCTATGCTTAGTGCCCTTTGAGTGCATTATCTAGGAATGAACGTGGTAGCGCATCCCACACAAACGAATGCTCCACATGCGGGTTTCACATGCCACCAACTCCACATTCACAGGCAACTTCAGCGCCACAGCCGTTTTCAGATAGCCCTCAATGCAAAGGCTCTAGACGCAAATATTGGTGTGAGAGCTAATTCAATCAAGGAAACACTGCATGTTGGTGAAGGGCATATTGAAGAAGAATCAGCCGAGTGATTCTTGTGGGAGAACAACTCCATTTGGCTCACTAACTTCACACACCATCAGGGTTCCAAGCAGCTCTCAAGGAAACTCAGTTTTCACAATCTATGCTTAGTGCTCTTTGAGTGCCTAGGACTGAAATGAAGCTTGTTGAGCATCCCACACAAACGAATGCTCCACATGCAGGTTTCACATGCCACCAACTCCACATTCACAGGCAACTTCAGTGCCACAGCCGTTTTCAGATAGCCCTCAATGCAAAGGCTCTAGACGCAAATATTGGTGTGAGAGCTAATTCAATCAAGGAAACACTGCATGTTGGTTAAGGGCATATTGAAGAAGAATCTGCCGAGTGGATCTTGTGGGAGAACAACTCCATTTGCTCACTAACTTCATACACCATCAGGCTTCCAAGCAGCTCTCAAGGAAACTCAGTTTTCACACTCTATGCTTAGTGCCCTTTGTGTGCATTATCTAGGAATGAACCTGGTAGAGCATCCCACACAAATGAATGCTCCACATGCGGGTTTCACATGCCACCAATTCCACATTCACAGGCAACTTCAGCGCCACAGCCGTTTTCAGATAGCCCTCAATGCAAAGGCTCTAGACGCAAATGCTGGGGTGAGAGCTAATTCAATCAAGGAAACACTGCATTTAGGTGAAGGGCATATTGAAGAAGAAGGATCAGCAGAGTGGTTCTTGTGGGAGAACAACTCCATTTGGCTCACTAACTTCACACACCATCAGGCTTCCAAGCAGCTCTCAAGGAAACTCAGTTTTCACACTCTATGCTTAGTGCCCTTTGTGTGCATTATCTAGGAATGAACCTGGTAGAGCATCCCACACAAATGAATGCTCCACATGCGGGTTTCACATGCCACCAACTCCACATTCACAGGCAACTTCAGCGCCACAGCCGTTTTCACATAGCCCTCAATGCAAAGGCTCTAGACTCAAATACTGGTGTGAGAGCTAATTCAATCAAGGAAACACTGCATGTTGGTTAAGGGCATATTGAAGAAGAATCTGCCGAGTGGATCTTGTGGGAGAACAACTCCATTTGCTCACTAACTTCATACACCATCAGGCTTCCAAGCAGCTCTCAAGGAAACTCAGTTTTCACACTCTATGCTTAGTGCCCTTTGAGTGCATTATCTAGGAATGAGCCTGGGAGAGCATCCCACACATACGAATGCTCCACATGCGGGTTTCACATGCAACCAACTCCACATTCACAGGCAACTTCAGCGCCACAGCCGTTTTCAGATAGCCCTCAATGCAAAGGCTCTAGACGCAAATATTGGTGTGAGAGCTAATTCAATCAAGGAAACACTGCATGTTGGTGAAGGGCATATTGAAGAAGAATCAGCCGAGTGATTCTTGTGGGAGAACAACTCCATTTGGCTCACTAACTTCACACAGCATCAGGGTTCCAAGCAGCTCTCAAGGAAACTCAGTTTTCACAATCTATGCTTAGTGCTCTTTGAGTGCCTAGGACTGAAATGAAGCTTGTTGAGCATCCCACACAAACGAATGCTCCACATGCAGGTTTCACATGCCACCAACTCCACATTCACAGGCAACTTCAGTGCCACAGCCGTTTTCAGATAGCCCTCAATGCAAAGGCTCTAGACGCAAATATTGGTGTGAGAGCTAATTCAATCAAGGAAACACTGCATGTTGGTTAAGGGCATATTGAAGAAGAATCAGCCAAGTGGATCTTGTGGGAGAACAACTCCATTTGCTCACTAACTTCATACACCATCAGGCTTCCAAGCAGCTCTCAAGGAAACTCAGTTTTCACACTCTATGCTTAGTGCCCTTTGTGTGCATTATCTAGGAATGAACCTGGTAGAGCATCCCACACAAATGAATGCTCCACATGCGGGTTTCACATGCCACCAACTCCACATTCACAGGCAACTTCAGCGCCACAGCCGTTTTCACATAGCCCTCAATGCAAAGGCTCTAGACTCAAATACTGGTGTGAGAGCTAATTCAATCAAGGAAACACTGCATGTTGGTGAAGGGCATATTGAAGAAGAATCAGCCGAGTGGTTCTTGTGGGAGAACAACTCCATTTGGCTCACTAACTTCACACACCATCAGGCTTCCAAGCAGCTCTCAAGGAAACTCAGTTTTCACACTCTATGCTTAGTGCCCTTTGTGTGCGTTATCTAGGAATGAACCTGTTAGATCATCCCACACAAACGAATGCTCCACATGCAGGTTTCACATGCCACCAACTCCACATTCACAGGCAACATCAGCTCCACAGCCGTTTTCAGATAGCCCTCAATGCAAAGGCTCTAGACGCAAATATTGGTGTGAGAGCTAATTCAATCTAGGAAACACTGCATGTTGGTGAAGGGCATATTGAAGAAGGATCAGCCGAGTGGTTCTTGAGGGAGAACAACTCCATTTGGCTCACTAACTTCACACACCATCAGGCTTCCAAGCAGCTCTCAAGGAAACTCAGTTTTCACACTCTATGCTTAGTTCCCTTTGAGTGCATTATCTAGGAATGAACCTGGTAGAGCATCCCACACAAACGAATGCTAAACATGCGGGTTTCACATGCCACCAACTCCACATTCACAGGCAACTTCAGCGCCACAGCCGTTTTCAGATAGCCCTCAATGCAAAGGCTCTAGACACAAATATTGGTGTGAGAGCTAATTCAATCAAGGAAACACTGCATGTTGGTGAAGGACATATTGAAGAAGGATCAGCCGAGAGGTTCTTGTGGGAGAACAACTCCATTTGGCTCACTAACTTCACACACCATCAGGCTTCCAAGCAGCTCTCAAGGAAACTCAGTTTCCACACTCTATGCTTAGTGCCCTTTGAGTGCATTATCTAGGAATGAACCTGGTAGAGCATCCCACACAAAAGAATGTTCCACATGCGGGTTTCACATGCCACCAACTCCACATTCACAGGCAACTTCAGCGCCACAGCCGTTTTCAGATAGCCCTCAATGCAACGGCTGTAGACGCAAATATTGGTGTGAGAGCTAATTCAATCAAGGAAACACTGCATGTTGGTGAAGGGCATATTGAAGAAGGATCAGCCGAGTGGTTCTTGTGGGAGAACAACTCCATTTGGCTCACTAACTTCACACACCATCAGGCTTCCAAGCAGCTCTCAAGGAAACTCAGTTTTCACACTCTATGCTTAGTGCCCTTTGAGTGCCTAGGACTGAAATGAATCTTGGTGAGCATCCCACACAAACGAATGCTCCACATGCAGGTTTCACATGCCACCAACTCCACATTCACAGGCAACTTCAGCGCCACAGCCGTTTTCAGATAGCCCTCAATGCAAAGGCTCTAGACGCAAATATTGGTGTGAGAGCTAATTCAATGAAGGAAACACTGCATGTTGGGGAAGGGCATATTGAAGAAGGATCAGCCGAGTGGTTCTTTTGGGAGAACAACTCCATTTGGCTCACTAACTTCACACACCATCAGGCTTCCAAGCAGCTCTCAAGGAAACTCAGTTTGCACACTCTATGCTTAGTGCCCTTTGATTGCATTATCTAGGAATGAACCTGGTAGAGCATCCCACACACACGAATGCTCCACATGCGGGTTTCACATGCCACCAACTCCACATTCACAGGCAACTTCAGCGCCACAGCAATTTTCAGATAGCCCGCAAAGCAAAGGCTCTAGACGCAAATATTGGTGTGAGAGCTAATTCAATCAAGGAAACACTGCATGTTGGTGAAGGGCATATTGAAGAAGAAGGATCAGCTGAGTGGTTCTTGTGGGAGAACAACTCCATTTGGCTCACTAACTTCACACACCATCAGGCTTCCAAGCAGCTCTCAAGGAAACTCAGTTTGCACACTCTATGCTTAGTGCCCTTTGAGTGCCTAGGACTGAAATGAAGCTTGGTGTGTATCCCACACAAACGAATGCTCCACATGCGGGTTTCACATGCCACCAACTCCACATTCACAGGCAACTTCAGCGCCACAGCCATTTTCAGATAGCCCTCAATGCAAAGGCTCTAGATGCAAATATTGGTGTGAGAGCTAATTCAATCAAGGAAACACTGCATGTTGGTGAAGGGCATATTGAAGAAGGATCAGCCGAGTGGTTCTTGTGGGAGAACAACTCCATTTGGCTCACTAACTTCACACACCATCAGGCTTCCAAGCAGCTCTCAAGGAAACTCAGTTTTCACACTCTATGCTTAGTGCCCTTTGAGTGCATTATCTAGGAATGAGCCTGGTAGAGCATCCCACACAAACGAATGCTCCACATGCGGGTTTCACATGCCACCAACTCCACATTCACAGGCAACTTCAGCGCCACAGCCGTTTTCAGATAGCCCTCAATGCAAAGGCTCTAGACGCAAATGTTGGTGTGAGAGCTAATTCAATCAAGGAAACACTGCATGTTGGTGAAGGGCATATTGAAGAAGAAGGATCAGCCGAGTGGTTCTTGTGGGAGAACAACTCCATTTGGCTCACTAACTTCACACACCATCAGGCTTCCAAGCAGCTCTCAAGGAAACTCAGTTTTCACACTCTATGCTTAGTACCCTTTGAGTGCCTAGGACTGAAGTGAAGCTTGGTGAGCATCCCACACAAACGAATGCTCCACATGCGGGTTTCACATGCCACCAACTCCACATTCACAGGCAACTTCAGCGCCACAGCCGTTTTCAGATAGCCCTCAATGCAAAGGCTCTAGACGCAAATATTGGTGTGAGAGCTAATACAATCAAGGAAACACTGCATGTTGGTGAAGGGCATATTGAAGAAGAAGGATCAGCCGAGTGGTTCTTGTGGGAGAACAACTCCATTTGGATCACAAACTTCACACACCATCAGGCTTCCAAGCAGCTCTCAAGGAAACTCAGTTTTCACACTCTATGCTTAGTGCACTTTGAGTGCATTATCTAGGAATGAACCTGGTAGAGCATCCCACACAAACGAATGCTCCACATGCGGGTTTCACATGCCACCAACTCCACATTCACAGGCAACTTCAGCGCCACAGCCGATTTCAGATAGCCCTCAATGCAAAGGCTCTAGACGCAAATATTGGTGTGAGAGCTAATTCAATCAAGGAAACACTGCATGTTGGTGAAGGGCATATTGAAGAAGAATCAGCCGAGTGGTTCTTGTGGGAGAACAACTCCATTTGGCTCACTAACTTCACACACCATCAGGCTTCCAAGCAGCTCTCAAGGAAACTCAGTTTTCACACTCTATGCTTAGTGCCCTTTGAGTGCATTATCTAGGAATGAACCTGGTAGAGCATCCCACACAAACCAATGCTCCACATGCGGGTTTCACATGCCACCAACTCCACATTCACAGGCAACTTCAGCGCCACAGCCATTTTCAGATAGCCCTCAATGCAAAGGCTCTAGACACAAATATTGCTGTGAGAGCTAATTCAATCAAGGAAACACTGCATGTTGGTGAAGGGCATATTGAAGAAGAAGGATCAGCCGAGTGGTTCTTGTGGGAGAACAACTCCATTTGGATCACAAACTTCACACACCATCAGGCTTCCAAGCAGCTCTCAAGGAAACTCAGTTTTCACACTCTATACTTAGTGCCCTTTGAGTGCATTATCTAGGAATGAACCTGGTAGAGCATCCCACACAAACGAATGCTCCACATGCGGGTTTCACATGCCACCAACTCCACATTCACAGGCAACTTCAGCGCCACAGCCGATTTCAGATAGCCCTCAATGCAAAGGCTCTAGACGCAAATATTGGTGTGAGAGCTAATTCAATCAAGGAAACACTGCATGTTGGTGAAGGGCATATTGAAGAAGAATCAGCCAAGTGGTTCTTGTGGGAGAACAACTCCATTTGGCTCACTAACTTCACACACCATCAGGCTTCCAAGCAGCTCTCAAGGAAACTCAGTTTTCACACTCTATGCTTAGTGCCCTTTGAGTGCCTAGGACTGAAATGAAGCTTGGTGAGCATCCCACACAAACGAATGCTCCACATGCAGGTTTCACATGCCACCAACTCCACATTCACAGGCAACTTCAGCGCCACAGCCGTTTTCAGATAGCCCTCAATGCAAAGGCTCTAGACGCAAATATTGGTGTGAGAGCTAATTCAATCAAGGAAACACTGCATGTTGGTTAAGGGCATATTGAAGAAGAAGGATCAGCAGAGTGGTTCTTGTGGGAGAACAACTCCATTTGGCTCACTAACTTCACATACCATCAGGCTTCCAAGCAGCTCTCAAGGAAACTCAGTTTTCACACTCTTTGCTTAGTACCCTTTGAGTGCCTAGGACTGAAATGAAGCTTGGTGAGCATCCCACACAAACGAATGCTCCACATGCAGGTTTCACATGCCACCAACTCCACATTCACAGGCAACTTCAGCGCCACAGCCGTTTTCAGATAGCCCTCAATGCAAAGGCTCTAGACGCAAATATTGCTGTGAGAGCTAATTCAATCAAGGAAACACTGCATGTTCGTGAAGGGCATATTGAAGAAGGATCAGCCGAGTGGTTCTTGTGGGAGAACAACTCCATTTGGCTCACTAACTTCACACACCATCAGGCTTCCAAGCAGCTCTCAAGGAAACTCAGTTTTCACACTCTATGCTTAGTGCCCTTTCAGTGCATTATCTAGGAATGAACCTGGTAGAGCATCCCACACAAACGAATGCTCCACATGCGGGTTTCACATGCCACCAACTCCACATTCACAGGCAACTTCAGCGCCACAGCCGATTTCAGATAGCCCTCAATGCAAAGGCTCTAGACGCAAATATTGGTTTGAGAGCTAATTCAATCAAGGAAACACTGCATGTTGGTGAAGGGCATATTGAAGAAGAATCAGCCGAGTGGTTCTTGTGGGAGAACAACTCCATTTGGCTCACTAACTTCACACACCATCAGGCTTCCAAGCAGCTCTCAAGGAAACTCAGTTTTCACACTTTATGCTTAGTGCCCTTTGAGTGCCTAGGACTGAAATGAAGCTTGGTGAGCATCCCACACAAACGAATGCTCCACATGCGGGTTTCACATGCCACCAATTCCACATTCACAGGCAACTTCAGCGCCACAGCCGTTTTCAGATAGCCCTCAATGCAAAGGCTCTAGACGCAAATGCTGGGGTGAGAGCTAATTCAATCAAGGAAACACTGCATATAGGTGAAGGGCATATTGAAGAAGAAGGATCAGCAGAGTGGTTCTTGTGGGAGAACAACTCCATTTGGATCACTAACTTCACACACCATCAGGCTTCCAAGCAGCTCTCCAGGAAACTCAGTTTTCACACTCTATGCTTAGTGCCCTTTGAGTGCCTAGGACTGAAATGAAGCTTGGTGAGCATCCCACACAAAAGAATGCTCCACATGCGGGTTTCACATGCCACCAACTCCACATTCACAGGCAACTTCAGCGCCACAGCCGTTTTCAGATAGCCCTCAATGCAAAGGCTCTAGACGCAAATGTTGGTGTGAGAGCTAATTCAATCAAGGAAACACTGCATGTTGGTGAAGGGCATATTGAAGAAGGATCAGCCGAGTGGTTCTTGTGGGAGAACAACTCCATTTGGCTCACTAACTTCACATACCATTAGGCTTCCAAGCAGCTCTCAAGGAAACTCAGTTTTCACACTCTATGCTTAGTACCCTTTGAGTGCCTAGGACTGAAATGTAGCTTGGTGAGCATCCCACACAAACGAATGCTCCACATGCAGGTTTCACATGCCACCAACTCCACATTCACAGGCAACTTCAGCGCCACAGCCGTTTTCAGATAGCCCTCAATGCAAAGGCTCTAGACGCATATATTGGTGTGAGAGCTAATTCAATCAAGGAAACACTGCATGTTGGTTAAGGGCATATTGAAGAAGAAGGATCAGCAGAGTGGTTCTTGTGGGAGAACAACTCCATTTGGCTCACTAACTTCACATACGATCAGGCTTCCAAGCAGCTCTCAAGGAAACTCAGTTTTCACACTCTGTGCTTAGTACCCTTTGAGTGCCTAGGACTGAAATGAAGCTTGGTGAGCATCCCACACAAACGAATGCTCCACATGCAGGTTTCACATGCCACCAACTCCACATTCACAGGCAACTTCAGCGCCACAGCCGTTTTCAGATAGCCCTCAATGCAAAGGCTCTAGACACAAATATTGGTGTGAGAGCTAATTCAATCAAGGAAACACTGCATGTTGGTGAAGGGCATATTGAAGAAGAAGGATCAGCCGAGTGGTTCTTGTGGGAGAACAACTCCATTTGGCTCACTAACTTCACACACCATCAGGCTTCCAAGCAGCTCTCAAGGAAACTCAGTTTTCACACTCTATGCTTAGTGCCCTTTGAGTGCATTATCTAGGAATTAACCTGGTAGAGCATCCCACACAAACGAATGCTCCACATGCGGGTTTCACATGCCACCAACTCCACATTCACAGGCAACTTCAGCGCCACAGCCATTTTCAGATAGCCCTCAATGCAAAGGCTCTAGACGCAAATATTGGTGTGAGAGCTAATTCAATCAAGGAAACACTGCATGTTGGTGAAGGGCATATTGAAGAAGAATCAGCCGAGTGGTTCTTGTGGGAGAACAACTCCATTTGGCTCACTAACTTCACACACCATCAGGCTTCCAAGCAGCTCTCAAGGAAACTCAGTTTTCACACTCTATGCTTAGTGCCCTTTGAGTGCCTAGGACTAAAATGTAGCTTGGTGAGCATCCCACACAAACGAATGCTCCACATGCAGGTTTCACATGCCACCAATTCCACATTCACAGGCAACTTCAGCGCCACAGCCGTTTTCAGATAGCCCTCAATGCAAAGGCTCTAGACGCAAATGCTGGGGTGAGAGCTAATTCAATCAAGGAAACACTGCATGTTGGTTAAGGGCATATTGAAGAAGGATCAGCCGAGTGGTTCTTGTGGGAGAACAACTCCATTTGGCTCACTAACTTCACATACCATCAGGCTTCCAAGCAGCTCTCAAGGAAACTCAGTTTTCACACTCTATGCTTAGTACCCTTTGAGTGCCTAGGACTGAAATGAAGCTTGGTGAGCATCCCACACAAACGAATGCTCCACATGCAGGTTTCACATGCCACCAACTCCACATTCACAGGCAACTTCAGCGCCACAGCCGTTTTCACATAGCCCTCAATGCAAAGGCTCTAGACGCAAATATTGGTGTGAGAGCTAATTCAATCAAGGAAACACTGCATGTTGGTTAAGGGCATATTGAAGAAGAAGGATCAGCAGAGTGGTTCTTGTTTGAGAACAACTCCATTTGGCTCACTAACTTCACATACCATCAGGCTTCCAAGCAGCTCTCAAGGAAACTCAGTTTTCACACTCTTTGCTTAGTACCCTTTGAGTGCCTAGGACTGAAATGAAGCTTGGTGAGCATCCCACACAAACGAATGCTCCACATGCAGGTTTCACATGCCACCAACTCCACATTCACAGGCAACTTCAGCGCCACAGCCGTTTTCAGATAGCCCTCAATGCAAAGGCTCTAGACACAAATATTGCTGTGAGAGCTAATTCAATCAAGGAAACACTGCATGTTGGTGAAGGGCATATTGAAGAAGGATCAGCCGAGTGGTTCTTGTGGGAGAACAACTCCATTTGGCTCACTAACTTCACACACCATCAGGCTTCCAAGCAGCTCTCAAGGAAACTCAGTTTTCACACTCTATGCTTAGTGCCCTTTGAGTGCATTATCTAGGAATGAACCTGGTAGAGCATCCCACACAAACGAATGCTCCACATGCGGGTTTCACATGCCACCAACTCCACATTCACAGGCAACTTCAGCGCCACAGCCGATTTCAGATAGCCCTCAATGCAAAGGCTCTAGACGCAAATATTGGTTTGAGAGCTAATTCAATCAAGGAAACACTGCATGTTGGTGAAGGGCATATTGAAGAAGAATCAGCCGAGTGGTTCTTGTGGGAGAACAACTCCATTTGGCTCACTAACTTCACACACCATCAGGCTTCCAAGCAGCTCTCAAGGAAACTCAGTTTTCACACTCTATGCTTAGTGCCCTTTGAGTGCCTAGGACTGAAATGAAGCTTGGTGAGCATCCCACACAAACGAATGCTCCACATGCGGGTTTCACATGCCACCAATTCCACATTCACAGGCAACTTCAGCGCCACAGCCGTTTTCAGATAGCCCTCAATGCAAAGGCTCTAGACGCAAATGCTGGGGTGAGAGCTAATTCAATCAAGGAAACACTGCATATAGGTGAAGGGCATATTGAAGAAGAAGGATCAGCAGAGTGGTTCTTGTGGGAGAACAACTCCATTTGGATCACTAACTTCACACACCATCAGGCTTCCAAGCAGCTCTCAAGGAAACTCAGTTTTCACACTCTATGCTTAGTGCCCTTTCAGTGCATTATCTAGGAATGCACCTGGTAGAGCATCCCACACAAACGAATGCTCCACATGCGGGTTTCACATGCCACCAACTCCACATTCACAGGCAACTTCAGCGCCACAGCCGTTTTCACATAGCCCTCAATGCAAAGGCTCTAGACGCAAATATTGGTGTGAGAGCTAATTCAATCAAGGAAACACTGCATGTTGGTGAAGGGCATATTGAAGAAGAATCAGCCGAGTGGTTCTTGTGGGAGAACAACTCCATTTGGCTCACTAACTTCACACACCATCAGGCTTCCAAGCAGCTCTCCAGGAAACTCAGTTTTCACACTCTATGCTTAGTTCCCTTTGAGTGCCTAGGACTGAAATGAAGCTTGGTGAGCATCCCACACAAAAGAATGCTCCACATGCGGGTTTCACATGCCACCAATTCCACATTCACAGGCAACTTCAGCGCCACAGCCGTTTTCAGATAGCCCTCAATGCAAAGGCTCTAGACGCAAATGTTGGTGTGAGAGCTAATTCAATCAAGGAAACACTGCATGTTGGTGAAGGGCATATTGAAGAAGGATCAACCGAGTGGTTCTTGTGGGAGAACAACTCCATTTGGCTCACTAACTTCACATACCATTAGGCTTCCAAGCAGCTCTCAAGGAAACTCAGTTTTCACACTCTATGCTTAGTACCCTTTGAGTGCCTAGGACTGAAATGTAGCTTGGTGAGCATCCCACACAAACGAATGCTCCACATGCAGGTTTCACATGCCACCAACTCCACATTCACAGGCAACTTCAGCGCCACAGCCGTTTTCAGATAGCCCTCAATGCAAAGGCTCTAGACGCATATATTGGTGTGAGAGCTAATTCAATCAAGGAAACACTGCATGTTGGTTAAGGGCATATTGAAGAAGAAGGATCAGCAGAGTGGTTCTTGTGGGAGAACAACTCCATTTGGCTCACTAACTTCACATACGATCAGGCTTCCAAGCAGCTCTCAAGGAAACTCAGTTTGCACACTCTATGCTTAGTACCCTTTGAGTGCCTAGGACTGAAATGAAGCTTGGTGAGCATCCCACACAAACGAATGCTCCACATGCAGGTTTCACATGCCACCAACTCCACATTCACAGGCAACTTCAGCGCCACAGCCGTTTTCAGATAGCCCTCAATGCAAAGGCTCTAGACACAAATATTGCTGTGAGAGCTAATTCAATCAAGGAAACACTGCATGTTGGTGAAGGGCATATTGAAGAAGAAGGATCAGCCGAGTGGTTCTTGTGGGAGAACAACTCCATTTGGCTCACTAACTTCACACACCATCAGGCTTCCAAGCAGCTCTCAAGGAAACTCAGTTTTCACACTCTATGCTTAGTGCCCTTTGAGTGCATTATCTAGGAATTAACCTGGTAGAGCATCCCACACAAACGAATGCTCCACATGCGGGTTTCACATGCCACCAACTCCACATTCACAGGCAACTTCAGCGCCACAGCCGATTTCAGATAGCCCTCAATGCAAAGGCTCTAGACGCAAATATTGGTGTGAGAGCTAATTCAATCAAGGAAACACTGCATGTTGGTGAAGGGCATATTGAAGAAGGATCAGCCGAGTGGTTCTTGTGGGAGAACAACTCCATTTGGCTCACTAACTTCACACACCATCAGGCTTCCAAGCAGCTCTCAAGGAAACTCAGTTTTCACACTCTATGCTTAGTGCCCTTTGAGTGCCTAGGACTAAAATGTAGCTTGGTGAGCATCCCACACAAACGAATGCTCCACATGCAGGTTTCACATGCCACCAATTCCACATTCACAGGCAACTTCAGCGCCACAGCCGTTTTCAGATAGCCCTCAATGCAAAGGCTCTAGACGCAAATGCTGGGGTGAGAGCTAATTCAATCAAGGAAACACTGCATGTTGGTTAAGGGCATATTGAAGAAGGATCAGCCGAGTGGTTCTGGTGGGAGAACAACTCCATTTGGCTCACTAACTTCACATACCATCAGGCTTCCAAGCAGCTCTCAAGGAAACTCAGTTTTCACACTCTATGCTTAGTACCCTTTGAGTGCCTAGGACTGAAATGAAGCTTGGTGAGCATCCCACACAAACGAATGCTCCACATGCAGGTTTCACATGCCACCAACTCCACATTCACAGGCAACTTCAGCGCCACAGCCATTTTCAGATAGCCCTCAATGCAAAGGCTCTAGACACAAATATTGCTGTGAGAGCTAATTCAATCAAGGAAACACTGCATGTTGGTGAAGGGCATATTGAAGAAGAAGGATCAGCCGAGTGGTTCTTGTGGGAGAACAACTCCATTTGGCTCACTAACTTCACACACCATCAGGCTTCCAAGCAGCTCTCAAGGAAACTCAGTTTTCACACTCTATGCTTAGTGCCCTTTGAGTGCATTATCTAGGAATGAACCTGGTAGAGCATCCCACACAAACGAATGCTCCACATGCGGGTTTCACATGCCACCAACTCCACATTCACAGGCAACTTCAGCGCCACAGCCGATTTCAGATAGCCCTCAATGCAAAGGCTCTAGACGCAAATATTGGTGTGAGAGCTAATTCAATCAAGGAAACACTGCATGTTGGTGAAGGGCATATTGAAGAAGAATCAGCCGAGTGGTTCTTGTGGGAGAACAACTCCATTTGGCTCACTAACTTCACACACCATCAGGCTTCCAAGCAGCTCTCAAGGAAACTCAGTTTTCACACTCTATGCTTAGTGCCCTTTGAGTGCCTAGGACTAAAATGTAGCTTGGTGAGCATCCCACACAAACGAATGCTCCACATGCAGGTTTCACATGCCACCAATTCCACATTCACAGGCAACTTCAGCGCCACAGCCGTTTTCAGATAGCCCTCAATGCAAAGGCTCTAGACGCAAATGCTGGGGTGAGAGCTAATTCAATCAAGGAAACACTGCATGTTGGTTAAGGGCATATTGAAGAAGGATCAGCCGAGTGGTTCTGGTGGGAGAACAACTCCATTTGGCTCACTAACTTCACATACCATCAGGCTTCCAAGCAGCTCTCAAGGAAACTCAGTTTTCACACTCTATGCTTAGTACCCTTTGAGTGCCTAGGACTGAAATGAAGCTTGGTGAGCATCCCACACAAACGAATGCTCCACATGCAGGTTTCACATGCCACCAACTCCACATTCACAGGCAACTTCAGCGCCACAGCCGTTTTCACATAGCCCTCAATGCAAAGGCTCTAGACGCAAATATTGGTGTGAGAGCTAATTCAATCAAGGAAACACTGCATGTTGGTTAAGGGCATATTGAAGAAGAAGGATCAGCAGAGTGGTTCTTGTTTGAGAACAACTCCATTTGGCTCACTAACTTCACATACCATCAGGCTTCCAAGCAGCTCTCAAGGAAACTCAGTTTTCACACTCTATGCTTAGTGCCCTTTGAGTGCATTATTTAGGAATGAACCTGGTAGAGCATCCCACACAAACGAATGCTCCACATGCGGGTTTCACATGCCACCAACTCCACATTCACAGGCAACTTCAGCGCCACAGCCGATTTCAGATAGCCCTCAATGCAAAGGCTCTAGACGCAAATATTGGTTTGAGAGCTAATTCAATCAAGGAAACACTGCGTGTTGGTGAAGGGCATATTGAAGAAGAATCAGCCGAGTGGTTCTTGTGGGAGAACAACTCCATTTGGCTCACTAACTTCACACACCATCAGCCTTCCAAGCAGCTCTCAAGGAAACTCAGTTTTCACACTCTATGCTTAGTGCCCTTTGAGTGCCTAGGACTGAAATGAAGCTTGGTGAGCATCCCACACAAACGAATGCTCCACATGCGGGTTTCACATGCCACCAATTCCACATTCACAGGCAACTTCAGCGCCACAGCCGTTTTCAGATAGCCCTCAATGCAAAGGCTCTAGACGCAAATGCTGGGGTGAGAGCTAATTCAATCAAGGAAACACTGCATATAGGTGAAGGGCATATTGAAGAAGAAGGATCAGCAGAGTGGTTCTTGTGGGAGAACAACTCCATTTGGATCACTAACTTCACACACCATCAGGCTTCCAAGCAGCTCTCAAGGAAACTCAGTTTTCACACTCTATGCTTAGTGCCCTTTCAGTGCATTATCTAGGAATGCACCTGGTAGAGCATCCCACACAAACGAATGCTCCACATGCGGGTTTCACATGCCACCAACTCCACATTCACAGGCAACTTCAGCGCCACAGCCGATTTCAGATAGCCCTCAATGCAAAGGCTCTAGACGCAAATATTGGTGTGAGAGCTAATTCAATCAAGGAAACACTGCATGTTGGTGAAGGGCATATTGAAGAAGAATCAGCCGAGTGGTTCTTGTGGGAGAACAACTCCATTTGGCTCACTAACTTCACACACCATCAGGCTTCCAAGCAGCTCTCAAGGAAACTCAGTTTTCACACTCTATGCTTAGTGCCCTTTGAGTGCCTAGGACTGAAATGAAGCTTGGTGAGCATCCCACACAAACGAATGCTCCACATGCAGGTTTCACATGCCACCAATTCCACATTCACAGGCAACTTCAGCGCCACAGCCGTTTTCAGATAGCCCTCAATGCAAAGGCTCTAGACGCAAATGCTGGGGTGAGAGCTAATTCAATCAAGGAAACACTGCATGTTGGTTAAGGGCATATTGAAGAAGGATCAGCCGAGTGGTTCTTGTGGGAGAACAACTCCATTTGGCTCACTAACTTCACATACCATCAGGCTTCCAAGCAGCTCTCAAGGAAACTCAGTTTTCACACTCTATGCTTAGTACCCTTTGAGTGCCTAGGACTGAAATGAAGCTTGGTGAGCATCCCACACAAACGAATGCTCCACATGCAGGTTTCACATGCCACCAACTCCACATTCACAGGCAACTTCAGCGCCACAGCCGATTTCAGATAGCCCTCAATGCAAAGGCTCTAGACACAAATATTGCTGTGAGAGCTAATTCAATCAAGGAAACACTGCATGTTCGTGAAGGGCATATTGAAGAAGGATCAGCCGAGTGGTTCTTGTGGGAGAACAACTCCATTTGGCTCACTAACTTCACACACCATCAGGCTTCCAAGCAGCTCTCAAGGAAACTCAGTTTTCACACTCTATGCTTAGTGCCCTTTCAGTGCATTATCTAGGAATGCACCTGGTAGAGCATCCCACACAAACGAATGCTCCACATGCGGGTTTCACATGCCACCAACTCCACATTCACAGGCAACTGCAGCGCCACAGCCGTTTTCAGATAGCCCTCAATGCAAAGGCTCTAGACGCAAATGTTGGTGTGAGAGCTAATTCAATCAAGGAAACACTGCATGTTGGTGAAGGGCATATTGAAGAAGGATCAGCCGAGTGGTTCTTGTGGGAGAACAACTCCATTTGGCTCACTAACTTCACATACCATTAGGCTTCCAAGCAGCTCTCAAGGAAACTCAGTTTTCACACTCTATGCTTAGTACACTTTGAGTGCCTAGGACTGAAATGTAGCTTGGTGAGCATCCCACACAAACGAATGCTCCACATGCAGGTTTCACATGCCACCAACTCCACATTCACAGGCAACTTCAGCGCCACAGCCGTTTTCAGATAGCCCTCAATGCAAAGGCTCTAGACGCATATATTGGTGTGAGAGCTAATTCAATCAAGGAAACACTGCATGTTGGTTAAGGGCATATTGAAGAAGAAGGATCAGCAGAGTGGTTCTTGTGGGAGAACAACTCCATTTGGCTCACTAACTTCACATACCATCAGGCTTCCAAGCAGCTCTCAAGGAAACTCAGTTTTCACACTCTATGCTTAGTACCCTTTGAGTGCCTAGGACTGAAATGAAGCTTGGAGAGCATCCCACACAAACGAATGCTCCACATGCAGGTTTCACATGCCACCAACTCCACATTCACAGGCAACTTCAGCGCCACAGCCGTTTTCAGATAGCCCTCAATGCAAAGGCTCTAGACACAAATATTGCTGTGAGAGCTAATTCAATCAAGGAAACACTGCATGTTGGTGAAGGGCATATTGAAGAAGGATCAGCCGAGTGGTTCTTGTGGGAGAACAACTCCATTTGGCTCACTAACTTCACACACCATCAGGCTTCCAAGCAGCTCTCAAGGAAACTCAGTTTTCACACTCTATGCTTAGTGCCCTTTGAGTGCTTTATCTAGGAATTAACCTGGTAGAGCATCCCACACAAACGAATGCTCCACATGCGGGTTTCAATTGCCACCAACTCCACATTCACAGGCAACTTCAGCGCCACAGCAGATTTCAGATAGCCCTCAATGCAAAGGCTCTAGACGCAAATATTGGTGTGAGAGCTAATTCAATCAAGGAAACACTGCATGTTGGTGAAGGGCATATTGAAGAAAAATCAGCCGAGTGGTTCTTGTGGGAGAACAACTCCATTTGGCTCACTAACTTCACACACCATCAGGCTTCCAAGCAGCTCTCAAGGAAACTCAGTTTTCACACTCTATGCTTAGTGCCCTTTGAGTGCCTAGGACTGAAATGTAGCTTGGTGAGCATCCCACACAAACGAATGCTCCACATGCAGGTTTCACATGCCACCAATTCCACATTCACAGGCAACTTCAGCGCCACAGCCGTTTTCAGATAGCCCTCAATGCAAAGGCTCTAGACGCAAATGCTGGGGTGAAAGCTAATTCAATCAAGGAAACACTGCATATAGGTGAAGGGCATATTGAAGAAGAAGGATCAGCCGAGTGGTTCTTGTGGGAGAACAATTTCATTTGGCTCACTAACTTCACACACCATCAGGCTTCCAAGCAGCTCTCAAGGAAACTCAGTTTTCACACTCTATGCTTAGTGCCCTTTCAGTGCATTATCTAGGAATGAACCTGGTAGAGCATCCCACACAAACGAATGCTAAACATGCGGGTTTCACATGCCACCAATTCCACATTCACAGGCAACTTCAGCGCCACAGCCGTTTTCACATAGCCCTCAATGCAAAGGCTCTAGACGCAAATATTGGTGTGAGAGCTAATTCAATCAAGGAAACACTGCATGTTGGTGAAGGGCATATTGAAGAAGAATCAGCCGAGTGATTCTTGTGGGAGAACAACTCCATTTGGCTCACTAACTTCACACAGCATCAGGGTTCCAAGCAGCTCTCAAGGAAACTCAGTTTTCACACTCTATGCTTAGTACCCTTTGAGTGCCTAGGACTGAAATGAAGCTTGGTGAGCATCCCACACAAACGAATGCTCCACATGCAGGTTTCACATGCCACCAACTCCACATTCACAGGCAACTTCAGCGCCACAGCCGTTTTCAGATAGCCCTCAATGCAAAGGCTCTAGACGCAAATATTGGTGTGAGAGCTAATTCAATCAAGGAAACACTGCATGTTGGTGAAGGGCATATTGAAGAAGAAGGATCAGCAGAGTGGTTCTTGTGGGAGAACAACTCCATTTGGCTCACTAACTTCACATACCATCAGGCTTCCAAGCAGCTCTCAAGGAAACTCAGTTTTCACACTCTATGCTTAGTGCTCTTTGTGTGCATTATCTAGGAATGAACCTGGTAGAGCATCCCACACAAATGAATGCTCCACATGCAGGTTTCACATGCCACCAACTCCACATTCACAGGCAACTTCAGCGCCACAGCCGTTTTCAGATAGCCCTCAATGCAAAGGCTCTAGACACAAATATTGCTGTGAGAGCTAATTCAATCAAGGAAACACTGCATGTTGGTGAAGGGTATATTGAAGAAGAATCAGCCGAGTGGTTCTTGTGGGAGAACAACTCCATTTGGCTCACTAACTTCACACACCATCAGGCTTCCAAGCAGCTCTCAAGGAAACTCAGTTTTCACACTCTATGCTTAGTGCCCTTTGAGTGCATTATCTAGGAATTAACCTGGTAGAGCATCCCAGACAAACGAATGCTCCACATGCGGGTTTCACATGCCACCAACTCCACATTCACAGGCAACTTCAGCGCCACAGCCGATTTCAGATAGCCTTCAATGCAAAGGCTCTAGACGCAAATATTGGTGTGAGAGCTAATTCAATCAAGGAAACACTGCATGTTGGTGAAGGGCATATTGAAGAAGAATCAGCCGAGTGGTTCTTGTGGGAGAACAACTCCATTTGGCTCACTAACTTCACACACCATCAGGCTTCCAAGCAGCTCTCAAGGAAACTCAGTTTTCACACTCTATGCTTAGTGCCCTTTGAGTGCCTAGGACTGAAATGTAGCTTGGTGAGCATCCCACACAAACGAATGCTCCACATGCAGGTTTCACATGCCACCAATTCCACATTCACAGGCAACTTCAGCGCCACAGCCGTTTTCAGATAGCCCTCAATGCAAAGGCTCTAGACGCAAATGCTGGGGTGAGAGCTAATTCAATCAAGGAAACACTGCATATAGGTGAAGGGCATATTGAAGAAGAAGGATCAGCCGAGTGGTTCTTGTGGGAGAACAACTCCATTTGGCTCACTAACTTCACACACCATCAGGCTTCCAAGCAGCTCTCAAGGAAACTCAGTTTTCACACTCTATGCTTAGTGCCCTTTCAGTGCATTATCTAGGAATGAACCTGGTAGAGCATCCCACACAAACGAATGCTAAACATGCGGGTTTCACATGCCACCAATTCCACATTCACAGGCAACTTCAGCGCCACAGCCGTTTTCACATAGCCCTCAATGCAAAGGCTCTAGACGCAAATATTGGTGTGAGAGCTAATTCAATCAAGGAAACACTGCATGTTGGTTAAGGGCATATTGAAGAAGAAGGATCAGCAGAGTGGTTCTTGTGGGAGAACAACTCCATTTGGCTCACTAACTTCACACACCATCAGGCTTCCAAGCAGCTCTCAAGGAAACTCAGTTTTCACACTCTATGCTTAGTGCCCTTTGAGTGCATTATCTAGGAATTAACCTGGTAGAGCATCCCACACAAACGAATGCTCCACATGCGGGTTTCACATGCCACCAACTCGACATTCACAGGCAACTTCAGCGCCACAGCCGATTTCAGATAGCCCTCAATGCAAAGGCTCTAGACGCAAATATTGGTGTGAGAGCTAATTCAATCAAGGAAACACTGCATGTTGGTGAAGGGCATATTGAAGAAGAATCAGCCTAGTGGTTCTTGTGGGAGAACAACTCCATTTGGCTCACTAACTTCACACACCATCAGGCTTCCAAGCAGCTCTCACGGAAACTCAGTTTTCACACTCTATGCTTAGTGCCCTTTGAGTGCCTAGGACTAAAATGTAGCTTGGTGAGCATCCCACACAAACGAATGCTCCACATGCAGGTTTCACATGCCACCAATTCCACATTCACAGGCAACTTCAGCGCCACAGCCGTTTTCAGATAGCCCTCAATGCAAAGGCTCTAGACGCAAATGCTGGGGTGAGAGCTAATTCAATCAAGGAAACACTGCATGTTGGTTAAGGGCATATTGAAGAAGGATCAGCCGAGTGGTTCTTGTGGGAGAACAACTCCATTTGGCTCACTAACTTCACATACCATCAGGCTTCCAAGCAGCTCTCAAGGAAACTCAGTTTTCACACTCTATGCTTAGTGCCCTTTGAGTGCCTAGGACTGAAATGAAGCTTGGTGAGCATCCCACACAAAAGAATGCTCCACATGCGGGTTTCACATGCCACCAACTCCACATTCACAGGCAACTGCAGCGCCACAGCCGTTTTCAGATAGCCCTCAATGCAAAGGCTCTAGACGCAAATGTTGGTGTGAGAGCTAATTCAATCAAGGAAACACTGCATGTTGGTGAAGGGCATATTGAAGAAGGATCAGCCGAGTGGTTCTTGTGGGAGAACAACTCCATTTGGCTCACTAACTTCACATACCATTAGGCTTCCAAGCAGCTCTCAAGGAAACTCAGTTTTCACACTCTATGCTTAGTACACTTTGAGTGCCTAGGACTGAAATGTAGCTTGGTGAGCATCCCACACAAACGAATGCTCCACATGCAGGTTTCACATGCCACCAACTCCACATTCACAGGCAACTTCAGCGCCACAGCCGTTTTCAGATAGCCCTCAATGCAAAGGCTCTAGACGCATATATTGGTGTGAGAGCTAATTCAATCAAGGAAACACTGCATGTTGGTTAAGGGCATATTGAAGAAGAAGGATCAGCAGAGTGGTTCTTGTGGGAGAACAACTCCATTTGGCTCACTAACTTCACATACCATCAGGCTTCCAAGCAGCTCTCAAGGAAACTCAGTTTTCACACTCTATGCTTAGTACCCTTTGAGTGCCTAGGACTGAAATGAAGCTTGGAGAGCATCCCACACAAACGAATGCTCCACATGCAGGTTTCACATGCCACCAACTCCACATTCACAGGCAACTTCAGCGCCACAGCCGTTTTCAGATAGCCCTCAATGCAAAGGCTCTAGACACAAATATTGCTGTGAGAGCTAATTCAATCAAGGAAACACTGCATGTTGGTGAAGGGCATATTGAAGAAGGATCAGCCGAGCGGTTCTTGTGGGAGAACAACTCCATTTGGCTCACTAACTTCACACACCATCAGGCTTCCAAGCAGCTCTCAAGGAAACTCAGTTTTCACACTCTATGCTTAGTGCCCTTTGAGTGCTTTATCTAGGAATTAACCTGGTAGAGCATCCCACACAAACGAATGCTCCACATGCGGGTTTCACATGCCACCAACTCCACATTCACAGGCAACTTCAGCGCCACAGCCGATTTCAGATAGCCCTCAATGCAAAGGCTCTAGACGCAAATATTGGTGTGAGAGCTAATTCAATCAAGGAAACACTGCATGTTGGTGAAGGGCATATTGAAGAAGAATCAGCCGAGTGGTTCTTGTGGGAGAACAACTCCATTTGGCTCACTAACTTCACACACCATCAGGCTTCCAAGCAGCTCTCAAGGAAACTCAGTTTTCACACTCTATGCTTAGTGCCCTTTGAGTGCCTAGGACTGAAATGTAGCTTGGTGAGCATCCCACACAAACGAATGCTCCACATGCAGGTTTCACATGCCACCAATTCCACATTCACAGGCAACTTCAGCGCCACAGCCGTTTTCAGATAGCCCTCAATGCAAAGGCTCTAGACGCAAATGCTGGGGTGAGAGCTAATTCAATCAAGGAAACACTGCATATAGGTGAAGGGCATATTGAAGAAGAAGGATCAGCCGAGTGGTTCTTGTGGGAGAACAATTCCATTTGGCTCACTAACTTCACACACCATCAGGCTTCCAAGCAGCTCTCAAGGAAACTCAGTTTTCACACTCTATGCTTAGTGCCCTTTCAGTGCATTATCTAGGAATGAACCTGGTAGAGCATCACACACAAACGAATGCTAAACATGCGGGTTTCACATGCCACCAATTCCACATTCACAGGCAACT
This sequence comes from Ochotona princeps, assembly GCF_030435755.1. Lineage (NCBI taxonomy): Eukaryota > Metazoa > Chordata > Mammalia > Lagomorpha > Ochotonidae > Ochotona > Ochotona princeps. The sequence goes on along the minus strand of NW_026699811.1, from coordinate 32,678 downwards.
TCAGCGCCACAGCCGTTTTCACATAGCCCTCAATGCAAAGGCTTTAGACGCAAATATTGGTGTGAGAGCTAATTCAATCAAGGAAACACTGCATGTTGGTGAAGGGCATATTGAAGAAGAATCAGCCGAGTGATACTTGTGGGAGAACAACTCCATTTGGCTCACTAACTTCACACAGCATCAGGGTTCCAAGCAGCTCTCAAGGAAACTCAGTTTTCACACTCTATGCTTAGTACCCTTTGAGTGCCTAGGACTGAAATGAAGCTTGGTGAGCATCCCACACAAACGAATGCTCCACATGCAGGTTTCACATGCCACCAACTCCACATTCACAGGCAACTTCAGCGCCACAGCCGTTTTCAGATAGCCCTCAATGCAAAGGCTCTAGACGCAAATATTGGTGTGAGAGCTAATTCAATCAAGGAAACACTGCATGTTGGTTAAGGGCATATTGAAGAAGAAGGATCAGCAGAGTGGTTCTTGTGGGAGAACAACTCCATTTGGCTCACTAACTTCACATACCATCAGGCTTCCAAGCAGCTCTCAAGGAAACTCAGTTTTCACACTCTATGCTTAGTGCCCTTTGTGTGCATTATCTAGGAATGAACCTGGTAGAGCATCCCACACAAATGAATGCTCCACATGCAGGTTTCACATGCCACCAACTCCACATTCACAGGCAACTTCAGCGCCACAGCCGTTTTCAGATAGCCCTCAATGCAAAGGCTCTAGACACAAATATTGCTGTGAGAGCTAATTCAATCAAGGAAACACTGCATGTTGGTGAAGGGTATATTGAAGAAGAATCAGCCGAGTGGTTCTTGTGGGAGAACAACTCCATTTGGCTCACTAACTTCACACACCATCAGGCTTCCAAGCAGCTCTCAAGGAAACTCAGTTTTCACACTCTATGCTTAGTGCCCTTTGAGTGCATTATCTAGGAATTAACCTGGTAGAGCATCCCAGACAAACGAATGCTCCACATGCGGGTTTCACATGCCACCAACTCCACATTCACAGGCAACTTCAGCGCCACAGCCGATTTCAGATAGCCTTCAATGCAAAGGCTCTAGACGCAAATATTGGTGTGAGAGCTAATTCAATCAAGGAAACACTGCATGTTGGTGAAGGGCATATTGAAGAAGAATCAGCCGAGTGGTTCTTGTGGGAGAACAACTCCATTTGGCTCACTAACTTCACACACCATCAGGCTTCCAAGCAGCTCTCAAGGAAACTCAGTTTTCACACTCTATGCTTAGTGCCCTTTGAGTGCCTAGGACTGAAATGTAGCTTGGTGAGCATCCCACACAAACGAATGCTCCACATGCAGGTTTCACATGCCACCAATTCCACATTCACAGGCAACTTCAGCGCCACAGCCGTTTTCAGATAGCCCTCAATGCAAAGGCTCTAGACGCAAATGCTGGGGTGAGAGCTAATTCAATCAAGGAAACACTGCATATAGGTGAAGGGCATATTGAAGAAGAAGGATCAGCCGAGTGGTTCTTGTGGGAGAACAACTCCATTTGGCTCACTAACTTCACACACCATCAGGCTTCCAAGCAGCTCTCAAGGAAACTCAGTTTTCACACTCTATGCTTAGTGCCCTTTCAGTGCATTATCTAGGAATGAACCTGGTAGAGCATCCCACACAAACGAATGCTAAACATGCGGGTTTCACATGCCACCAATTCCACATTCACAGGCAACTTCAGCGCCACAGCCGTTTTCACATAGCCCTCAATGCAAAGGCTCTAGACGCAAATATTGGTGTGAGAGCTAATTCAATCAAGGAAACACTGCATGTTGGTTAAGGGCATATTGAAGAAGAAGGATCAGCAGAGTGGTTCTTGTGGGAGAACAACTCCATTTGGCTCACTAACTTCACACACCATCAGGCTTCCAAGCAGCTCTCAAGGAAACTCAGTTTTCACACTCTATGCTTAGTGCCCTTTGAGTGCATTATCTAGGAATTAACCTGGTAGAGCATCCCACACAAACGAATGCTCCACATGCGGGTTTCACATGCCACCAACTCCACATTCACAGGCAACTTCAGCGCCACAGCCGATTTCAGATAGCCCTCAATGCAAAGGCTCTAGACGCAAATATTGGTGTGAGAGCTAATTCAATCAAGGAAACACTGCATGTTGGTGAAGGGCATATTGAAGAAGAATCAGCCTAGTGGTTCTTGTGGGAGAACAACTCCATTTGGCTCACTAACTTCACACACCATCAGGCTTCCAAGCAGCTCTCACGGAAACTCAGTTTTCACACTCTATGCTTAGTGCCCTTTGAGTGCCTAGGACTAAAATGTAGCTTGGTGAGCATCCCACACAAACGAATGCTCCACATGCAGGTTTCACATGCCACCAATTCCACATTCACAGGCAACTTCAGCGCCACAGCCGTTTTCAGATAGCCCTCAATGCAAAGGCTCTAGACGCAAATGCTGGGGTGAGAGCTAATTCAATCAAGGAAACACTGCATGTTGGTTAAGGGCATATTGAAGAAGGATCAGCCGAGTGGTTCTTGTGGGAGAACAACTCCATTTGGCTCACTAACTTCACATACCATCAGGCTTCCAAGCAGCTCTCAAGGAAACTCAGTTTTCACACTCTATGCTTAGTACCCTTTGAGTGCCTAGGACTGAAATGAAGCTTGGTGAGCATCCCACACAAACGAATGCTCCACATGCAGGTTTCACATGCCACCAACTCCACATTCACAGGCAACTTCAGCGCCACAGCCGTTTTCACATAGCCCTCAATGCAAACGCTCTAGACGCAAATATTGGTGTGAGAGCTAATTCAATCAAGGAAACACTGCATGTTGGTGAAGGGCATATTGAAGAAGAATCAGCCGAGTGGTTCTTGTGGGAGAACAACTCCTTTTGGCTCACTAACTTCACACACCATCAGGCTTCCAAGCAGTTCTCCAGGAAACTCAGTTTTCACACTCTATGCTTAGTGCCCTTTGAGTGCCTAGGACTGAAATGAAGCTTGGTGAGCATCCCACACAAAAGAATGCTCCACATGCGGGTTTCACATGCCACCAACTCCACATTCACAGGCAACTGCAGCGCCACAGCCGTTTTCAGATAGCCCTCAATGCAAAGGCTCTAGACGCAAATGTTGGTGTGAGAGCTAATTCAATCAAGGAAACACTGCATGTTGGTGAAGGGCATATTGAAGAAGGATCAGCCGAGTGGTTCTTGTGGGAGAACAACTCCATTTGGCTCACTAACTTCACATACCATTAGGCTTCCAAGCAGCTCTCAAGGAAACTCAGTTTTCACACTCTATGCTTAGTACACTTTGAGTGCCTAGGACTGAAATGTAGCTTGGTGAGCATCCCACACAAACGAATGCTCCACATGCAGGTTTCACATGCCACCAACTCCACATTCACAGGCAACTTCAGCGCCACAGCCGTTTTCAGATAGCCCTCAATGCAAAGGCTCTAGACGCATATATTGGTGTGAGAGCTAATTCAATCAAGGAAACACTGCATGTTGGTTAAGGGCATATTGAAGAAGAAGGATCAGCAGAGTGGTTCTTGTGGGAGAACAACTCCATTTGGCTCACTAACTTCACATACCATCAGGCTTCCAAGCAGCTCTCAAGGAAACTCAGTTTTCACACTCTATGCTTAGTACCCTTTGAGTGCCTAGGACTGAAATGAAGCTTGGAGAGCATCCCACACAAACGAATGCTCCACATGCAGGTTTCACATGCCACCAACTCCACATTCACAGGCAACTTCAGCGCCACAGCCGTTTTCAGATAGCCCTCAATGCAAAGGCTCTAGACACAAATATTGCTGTGAGAGCTAATTCAATCAAGGAAACACTGCATGTTGGTGAAGGGCATATTGAAGAAGGATCAGCCGAGCGGTTCTTGTGGGAGAACAACTCCATTTGGCTCACTAACTTCACACACCATCAGGCTTCCAAGCAGCTCTCAAGGAAACTCAGTTTTCACACTCTATGCTTAGTGCCCTTTGAGTGCTTTATCTAGGAATTAACCTGGTAGAGCATCCCACACAAACGAATGCTCCACATGCGGGTTTCACATGCCACCAACTCCACATTCACAGGCAACTTCAGCGCCACAGCCGATTTCAGATAGCCCTCAATGCAAAGGCTCTAGACGCAAATATTGGTGTGAGAGCTAATTCAATCAAGGAAACACTGCATGTTGGTGAAGGGCATATTGAAGAAGAATCAGCCGAGTGGTTCTTGTGGGAGAACAACTCCATTTGGCTCACTAACTTCACACACCATCAGGCTTCCAAGCAGCTCTCAAGGAAACTCAGTTTTCACACTCTATGCTTAGTGCCCTTTGAGTGCCTAGGACTGAAATGTAGCTTGGTGAGCATCCCACACAAACGAATGCTCCACATGCAGGTTTCACATGCCACCAATTCCACATTCACAGGCAACTTCAGCGCCACAGCCGTTTTCAGATAGCCCTCAATGCAAAGGCTCTAGACGCAAATGCTGGGGTGAGAGCTAATTCAATCAAGGAAACACTGCATATAGGTGAAGGGCATATTGAAGAAGAAGGATCAGCCGAGTGGTTCTTGTGGGAGAACAATTCCATTTGGCTCACTAACTTCACACACCATCAGGCTTCCAAGCAGCTCTCAAGGAAACTCAGTTTTCACACTCTATGCTTAGTGCCCTTTCAGTGCATTATCTAGGAATGAACCTGGTAGAGCATCACACACAAACGAATGCTAAACATGCGGGTTTCACATGCCACCAATTCCACATTCACAGGCAACTTCAGCGCCACAGCCGTTTTCACATAGCCCTCAATGCAAAGGCTTTAGACGCAAATATTGGTGTGAGAGCTAATTCAATCAAGGAAACACTGCATGTTGGTGAAGGGCATATTGAAGAAGAATCAGCCGAGTGATACTTGTGGGAGAACAACTCCATTTGGCTCACTAACTTCACACAGCATCAGGGTTCCAAGCAGCTCTCAAGGAAACTCAGTTTTCACACTCTATGCTTAGTACCCTTTGAGTGCCTAGGACTGAAATGAAGCTTGGTGAGCATCCCACACAAACGAATGCTCCACATGCAGGTTTCACATGCCACCAACTCCACATTCACAGGCAACTTCAGCGCCACAGCCGTTTTCAGATAGCCCTCAATGCAAAGGCTCTAGACGCAAATATTGGTGTGAGAGCTAATTCAATCAAGGAAACACTGCATGTTGGTTAAGGGCATATTGAAGAAGAAGGATCAGCAGAGTGGTTCTTGTGGGAGAACAACTCCATTTGGCTCACTAACTTCACATACCATCAGGCTTCCAAGCAGCTCTCAAGGAAACTCAGTTTTCACACTCTATGCTTAGTGCCCTTTGTGTGCATTATCTAGGAATGAACCTGGTAGAGCATCCCACACAAATGAATGCTCCACATGCAGGTTTCACATGCCACCAACTCCACATTCACAGGCAACTTCAGCGCCACAGCCGTTTTCAGATAGCCCTCAATGCAAAGGCTCTAGACACAAATATTGCTGTGAGAGCTAATTCAATCAAGGAAACACTGCATGTTGGTGAAGGGTATATTGAAGAAGAATCACCCGAGTGGTTCTTGTGGGAGAACAACTCCATTTGGCTCACTAACTTCACACACCATCAGGCTTCCAAGCAGCTCTCAAGGAAACTCAGTTTTCACACTCTATGCTTAGTGCCCTTTGAGTGCATTATCTAGGAATGAACCTGGTAGAGCATCCCACACAAACGAATGCTCCACATGCGGGTTTCACATGCCACCAACTCCACATTCACAGGCAACTTCAGCGCCACAGCCGATTTCAGATAGCCTTCAATGCAAAGGCTCTAGACGCAAATATTGGTGTGAGAGCTAATTCAATCAAGGAAACACTGCATGTTGGTGAAGGGCATATTGAAGAAGAATCAGCCGAGTGGTTCTTGTGGGAGAACAACTCCATTTGGCTCACTAACTTCACACACCATCAGGCTTCCAAGCAGCTCTCAAGGAAACTCAGTTTTCACACTCTATGCTTAGTGCCCTTTGAGTGCCTAGGACTGAAATGTAGCTTGGTGAGCATCCCACACAAACGAATGCTCCACATGCAGGTTTCACATGCCACCAATTCCACATTCACAGGCAACTTCAGCGCCACAGCCGTTTTCAGATAGCCCTCAATGCAAAGGCTCTAGACGCAAATGCTGGGGTGAGAGCTAATTCAATCAAGGAAACACTGCATATAGGTGAAGGGCATATTGAAGAAGAAGGTTCAGCCGAGTGGTTCTTGTGGGAGAACAACTCCATTTGGCTCACTAACTTCACACACCATCAGGCTTCCAAGCAGCTCTCAAGGAAACTCAGTTTTCACACTCTATGCTTAGTGCCCTTTCAGTGCATTATCGAGGAATGAACCTGGTAGAGCATCCCACACAAACGAATGCTAAACATACGGGTTTCACATGCCACCAATTCCACATTCACAGGCAACTTCAGCGCCACAGCCGTTTTCACATAGCCCTCAATGCAAAGGCTCTAGACGCAAATATTGGTGTGAGAGCTAATTCAATCAAGGAAACACTGCATGTTGGTGAAGGGCATATTGAAGAAGGATCAGCCGAGTGATTCTTGTGGGAGAACAACTCCATTTGGCTCACTAACTTCACACAGCATCAGGGTTCCAAGCAGCTCTCAAGGAAACTCAGTTTTCACACTCTATGCTTAGTACCCTTTGAGTGCCTAGGACTGAAATGAAGCTTGGTGAGCATCCCACACAAACGAATGCTCCACATGCGGGTTTCACATGCCACCAACTCCACATTCACAGGCAACTTCAGCGCCACAGCCGTTTTCAGATAGCCCTCAATGCAAAGGCTCTAGACGCAAATATTGGTGTGAGAGCTAATTCAATCAAGGAAACACTGCATGTTGGTTAAGGGCATATTGAAGAAGAAGGATCAGCAGAGTGGTTCTTGTGGGAGAACAACTCCATTTGGCTCACTAACTTCACATACCATCAGGCTTCCAAGCAGCTCTCAAGGAAACTCAGTTTTCACACTCTATGCTTAGTATCCTTTGAGTGCCTAGGACTGAAATGAAGCTTGGTGAGCATCCCACACAAACGAATGCTCCACATGCAGGTTTCACATGCCACCAACTCCACATTCACAGGCAACTTCAGCGCCACAGCCGTTTTTAGATAGCCCTCAATGCAAAGGCTCGAGACACAAATATTGCTGTGAGAGCTAAATCAATCAAGGAAACACTGCATGTTGGTGAAGGGCATATTGAAGAAGGATCAGCCGAGTGGTTCTTGTGGGAGAACAACTCCATTTGGCTCACTAACTTCACACACCATCAGGCTTCCAAGCAGCTCTCAAGGAAACTCAGTTTTCACACTCTATGCTTAGTGCCCTTTGAGTGCATTATCTAGCAATGAACCTGGTAGAGCATCCCACACAAACGAATGCTCCACATGCAGGTTTCACATGCCACCAACTCCACATTCACAGGCAACTTCAGCGCCACAGCCGATTTCAGATAGCCCTCAATGCAAAGGCTCTAGACGCAAATATTGGTGTGAGAGCTAATTCAATCAAGGAAACACTGCATGTTGGTGAAGGGCATATTGAAGAAGAATCAGCCGAGTGGTTCTTGTGGGAGAACAACTCGATTTGGCTCACTAACTTCACACACCATCAGGCTTCCAAGCAGCTCTCAAGGAAACTCAGTTTTCACACTCTATGCTTAGTGCCCTTTGAGTGCCTAGGACTGAAATTTAGCTTGGTGAGCATCCCACACAAACGAATGCTCCACATGCGGGTTTCACATGCCACCAATTCCACATTCACAGGCAACTTCAGCGCCACAGCCGTTTTCAGATAGCCCTCAATGCAAAGGCTCTAGACGCAAATGCTGGGGTGAGAGCTAATTCAATCAAGGAAACACTGCATATAGGTGAAGGGCATATTGAAGAAGAAGGATCAACCGAGTGGTTCTTGTGGGAGAACAACTCCATTTGGCTCACTAACTACACACACCATCAGGCTTCCAAGCAGCTCTCAAGGAAACTCAGTTTTCACACTCTATGCTTAGTGCCCATTCAGTGCATTATCTAGGAATGAACCTGGTAGAGCATCCCACACAAACGAATGCTCCACATGCGGGTTTCACATGCCACCAACTCCACATTCACAGGCAACTTCAGCGCCACAGCCGTTTTCAGATAGCCCTCAATGCAAAGGATCTAGACGCAAATATTGGTGTGAGAGCTAATTCAATCAAGGAAACACTGCATGTTGGTGAAGGGCATATTGAAGAAGAATCAGCCAAGTGGTTCTTGTGGGAGAACAACTCCATTTGGCTCACTAACCTCACACACCATCAGGCTTCCAAGCAGCTCTCAAGGAAACTCAGTTTTCACACTCTATGCTTAGTGCCCTTTGAGTGCCTAGGACTGAAATGAAGCTTGGTGAGCATCCCACACAAACGAATGCTCCACATGCAGGTTTCACATGCCACCAACTACACATTCACAGGCAACTTCAGCGCCACAGCCGTTTTCAGATATCCCTCAATGCAAAGGCTCTAGACGCAAATATTGGTGTGAGAGCTAATTCAATCAAGGAAACACTGCATGTTGATGAAGGGCATATTGAAGAAGAATCAGCCGAGTGGTTCTTGTGGGAGAACAACTCCATTTGGCTCACTAACTTCACACACCATCAGGCTTCCAAGCAGCTCTCAAGGAAACTCAGTTTTCACACTCTATGCTTAGTGCCCTTTCAGTGCATTATCTAGGAATGAACGTGGTAGAGCATCCCACACAAAAGAATGCTCCACATGCGGGTTTCACATGCCACCAACTCCACATTCACAGGCAACTTCAGCGCCACAGCCGTTTTCAGATAGCCCTCAATGCAAAGGCTCTAGACGCAAATATTGGTGTGAGAGCTAATTCAATCAAGGAAACACTGCATGTTGGTGAAGGGCATATTGAAGAAGAATGAGCCGAGTGGTTCTTGTGGGAGAACAACTCCATTTGGCTCACTAACTTCACACACCATCAGGCTTCCAAGCAGCTCTCAAGAAAACTCAGTTTTCACACTCTATGCTTAGTGCCCTTTGAGTGCCTAGGACTGAAATGAAGCTTGGTGAGCATCCCACACAAACGAATGCTCCACATGCGGGTTTCACATGCCACCAACTCCACATTCACAGGCAACTTCAGCGCTGCATCCATTTTCAGATAGCCCTCAATGCAACGGCTCTAGACGCAAGTATTGGTGTGAGAGCTAATTCAATCAAGGAAACACTGCATGTTGGTGAAGGGCATATTGAAGAAGGATCAGCCGAGTGGTTCTTGTGGAAGAACAACCCCATTTGGCTCACTAACTTCACACACCATCAGGCTTCCAAGCAGCTCTCAAGGAAACTCAGTTTTCACACTCTATGCTTAGTGCCCTTTGAGTGCATTATCTAGGAATGAACCTGGTAGAGCATCCCACACAAACGAATGCTCCACATGCGGGTTTCACATGCCACCAACTCCACATTCACAGGCAACTTCAGCGCTGCATCCATTTTCAGATAGCCCTCAATGCAACGGCTCTAGACGCAAGTATTGGTGTGAGAGCTAATTCAATCAAGGAAACACTGCATGTTGGTGAAGGGCATATTGAAGAAGAATCAGCCGAGTGGTTCTTGTGGGAGAACAACTCCATTTGGCTCACTAACCTCACACACCATCAGGCTTCCAAGCAGCTCTCAAGGAAACTCAGTTTTCACACTCTACGCTTAGTGCCCTTTGTGTGCATTATCCAGGAATCAACCTGGTAGAGCATCCCACACAAATGAATGCTCCACATGCGGGTTTCACATGCCACCAACTCCACATTCACAGGCAACTTCAGCGCCACAGCCGTTTTCACATAGCCCTCAATGCAAAGGCTCTAGACGCAAATGCTGGGGTGAGAGCTAATTCAATCAAGGAAACACTGCATATAGGTGAAGGGCATATTGAAGAAGAAGGATCAACCGAGTGGTTCTTGTGGGAGAACAACTCCATTTGGCTCACTAACTTCATACACCATCAGGCTTCCAAGCAGCTCTCAAGGAAACTCAGTTTTCACACTCTATGCTTAGTGCCCTTTGAGTGCATTATCTAGGAATGAACCTGGTAGAGCATCCCACACAAATGAATGCTCCACATGCGGGTTTCACATGCCACCAACTCCACATTCACAGGCAACTTCAGCGCCACAGCCGTTTTCAGATAGCCCTCAATGCAAAGGCTCTAGACGCAAATATTGGTGTGAGAGCTAATTCAATCAAGGAAACACTGCATGTTGGTGAAGGGTATATTGAAGAAGAATCAGCCCAGTGGTTCTTGTGGGAGAACAACTCCATTTGGCTCACTAACTTCACACACCATCAGGCTTCCAAGCAGCTCTCAAGGAAACTCAGTTTTCACACTCTATGCTTAGTGCCCTTTGAGTGCATTATCTAGGAATGAACCTGGTAGAGCATCCCACACAAACGAATGCTCCACATGCGGGTTTCACATGCCACCAACTCCACATTCACAGGCAACTTCAGCGCCACAGCCGTTTTCACATAGCCCTCAATGCAAAGGCTCTAGACTCAAATACTGGTGTGAGAGCTAATTCAATCAAGGAAACAATGCATGTTGGTGAAGGGCATATTGAAGAAGAATCAGCCGAGTGGTTCTTGTGGGAGAACAACTCCATTTGGCTCACTAACTTCACACACCATCAGGCTTCCAAGCAGCTCTCAAGGAAACTCAGTTTTCACACTCTATGCTTTGTGCCCTTTGAGCGCATTATCTAGGAATGAACCTGGTAGAGCATCCCACACAAACGAATGCTCCACATGCGGGTTTCACATGCCACCAACTCCACATTCACAGGCAACTTCAGCGCCACAGCCGTTTTCAGATAGCCCTCAATGCAAAGGATCTAGACGCAAATATTGGTGTGAGAGCTAATTCAATCAAGGAAACACTGCATGTTGGTGAAGGGCATATTGAAGAAGAATCAACCAAGTGGTTCTTGTGGGAGAACAACTCCATTTGGCTCACTAACCTCACACACCATCAGGCTTCCAAGCAGCTCTCAAGGAAACTCAGTTTTCACACTCTATGCTTAGTGCCCTTTGAGTGCCTAGGACTGAAATGAAGCTTGGTGAGCATCCCACACAAACGAATGCTCCACATGCGGGTTTCACATGCCACCAACTCCACATTCACAGGCAACTTCAGCGCTGCATCCATTTTCAGATAGCCCTCAATGCAACGGCTCTAGACGCAAGTATTGGTGTGAGAGCTAATTCAATCAAGGAAACACTGCATGTTGGTGAAGGGCATATTGAAGAAGGATCAGCCGAGTGGTTCTTGTGGAAGAACAACCCCATTTGGCTCACTAACTTCACACACCATCAGGCTTCCAAGCAGCTCTCAAGGAAACTCAGTTTTCACACTCTATGCTTAGTGCCCTTTGAGTGCATTATCTAAGAATGAACCTGGTAGAGCATCCCACACAAACGAATGCTCCACATGCGGGTTTCACATGCCACCAACTCCACATTCACAGGCAACTTCAGCGCTGCATCCATTTTCAGATAGCCCTCAATGCAACGGCTCTAGACGCAAGTATTGGTGTGAGAGCTAATTCAATCAAGGAAACACTGCATGTTGGTGAAGGGCATATTGAAGAAGAATCAGCCGAGTGGTTCTTGTGGGAGAACAACTCCATTTGGCTCACTAACCTCACACACCATCAGGCTTCCAAGCAGCTCTCAAGGAAACTCAGTTTTCACACTCTACGCTTAGTGCCCTTTGTGTGCATTATCCAGGAATCAACCTGGTAGAGCATCCCACACAAATGAATGCTCCACATGCGGGTTTCACATGCCACCAACTCCACATTCACAGGCAACTTCAGCGCCACAGCCGTTTTCACATAGCCCTCAATGCAAAGGCTCTAGACGCAAATGCTGGGGTGAGAGCTAATTCAATCAAGGAAACACTGCATATAGGTGAAGGGCATATTGAAGAAGAAGGATCAACCGAGTGGTTCTTGTGGGAGAACAACTCCATTTGGCTCACTAACTTCATACACCATCAGGCTTCCAAGCAGCTCTCAAGGAAACTCAGTTTTCACACTCTATGCTTAGTGCCCTTTGAGTGCATTATCTAGGAATGAACCTGGTAGAGCATCCCACACAAATGAATGCTCCACATGCGGGTTTCACATGCCACCAACTCCACATTCACAGGCAACTTCAGCGCCACAGCCGTTTTCAGATAGCCCTCAATGCAAAGGCTCTAGACGCAAATATTGGTGTGAGAGCTAATTCAATCAAGGAAACACTGCATGTTGGTGAAGGGTATATTGAAGAAGAATCAGCCCAGTGGTTCTTGTGGGAGAACAACTCCATTTGGCTCACTAACTTCACACACCATCAGGCTTCCAAGCAGCTCTCAAGGAAACTCAGTTTTCACACTCTATGCTTAGTGCCCTTTGAGTGCATTATCTAGGAATGAACCTGGTAGAGCATCCCACACAAACGAATGCTCCACATGCGGGTTTCACATGCCACCAACTCCACATTCACAGGCAACTTCAGCGCCACAGCCGTTTTCACATAGCCCTCAATGCAAAGGCTCTAGACTCAAATACTGGTGTGAGAGCTAATTCAATCAAGGAAACAATGCATGTTGGTGAAGGGCATATTGAAGAAGAATCAGCCGAGTGGTTCTTGTGGGAGAACAACTCCATTTGGCTCACTAACTTCACACACCATCAGGCTTCCAAGCAGCTCTCAAGGAAACTCAGTTTTCACACTCTATGCTTTGTGCCCTTTGAGCGCATTATCTAGGAATGAACCTGGTAGAGCATCCCACACAAACGAATGCTCCACATGCGGGTTTCACATGCCACCAACTCCACATTCACAGGCAACTTCAGCGCCACAGCCGTTTTCAGATAGCCCTCAATGCAAAGGATCTAGACGCAAATATTGGTGTGAGAGCTAATTCAATCAAGGAAACACTGCATGTTGGTGAAGGGCATATTGAAGAAGAATCAACCAAGTGGTTCTTGTGGGAGAACAACTCCATTTGGCTCACTAACCTCACACACCATCAGGCTTCCAAGCAGCTCTCAAGGAAACTCAGTTTTCACACTCTATGCTTAGTGCCCTTTGAGTGCCTAGGACTGAAATGAAGCTTGGTGAGCATCCCACACAAACGAATGCTCCACATGCAGGTTTCACATGCCACCAACTACACATTCACAAGCAACTTCAGCGCCACAGCCGTTTTCAGATATTCCTCAATGCAAAGGCTCTAGACGCAAATATTGGTGTGAGAGCTAATTCAATCAAGGAAACACTGCATGTTGGTGAAGGGCATATTGAAGAAGAATCAGCCGAGTGGTTCTTGTGGGAGAACAACTCCATTTGGCTCACTAACTTCACACACCATCAGGCTTCCAAGCAGCTCTCAAGGAAACTCAGTTTTCACACTCTATGCTTAGTGCCCTTTGAGTGCATTATCTAGGAATGAACGTGGTAGAGCATCCCACACAAAAGAATGCTCCACATGCGGGTTTCACATGCCACCAACTCCACATTCACAGGCAACTTCAGCGCCACAGCCGTTTTCAGATAGCCCTCAATGCAAAGGCTCTAGACGCAAATATTGGTGTGAGAGCTAATTCAATCAAGGAAACACTGCATGTTGGTGAAGGGCATATTGAAGAAGAATCAGCTGAGTGGTTCTTGTGGGAGAACAACTCGATTTGGCTCACTAACTTCACACACCATCAGGCTTCCAAGCAGCTCTCAAGAAAACTCAGTTTTCACACTCTATGCTTAGTGCTCTTTGAGTGCCTAGGACTGAAATGAAGCTTGGTGAGCATCCCACACAAACGAATGCTCCACATGCGGGTTTCACATGCCACCAACTCCACATTCACAGGCAATTTCTGCGCCACAGCCATTTTCAGATAGCCCTCAATGCAAAGGCTCTAGACGCAAATATTGGTGTGAGAGCTAATTCAATCAAGGAAACACTGCATGTTGGTGAAGGGCATATTGAAGAAGGATCAGCCGAGTGGTTCTTGTGGGAGAACAACTCCATTTGGCTCACTAACTTCACACACCATCAGGCTTCCAAGCAGCTCTCAAGGAAACTCAGTTTTCACACTCTATGCTTAGTGCCCTTTGAGTGCATTATCTAGGAATGAACCTGGTAGAGCATCCCAAACAAACGAATGCTCCACATGCGGGTTTCACATGCCACCAACTCCACATTCACAGGCAACTTCAGCGCCACAGCCGTTTTCAGATAGCCCTCAATGCAAAGGCTCTAGACTCAAATACTGGTGTGAGAGCTAATTCAATCAAGGAAACACTGCATGTTGGTGAAGGGCATATTGAAGAAGAATCAGCCGAGTGGTTCTTGTGGGAGAACAACTCCATTTGGCTCACTAACTTCACACACCATCAGGCTTCCAAGCAGCTCTCAAGAAAACTCAGTTTTCACACTCTATGCTTAGTGCCCTTTGAGTGCCTAGGACTGAAATGAAGCTTGGTGAGCATCCCACACAAACGAATGCTCCACATGCGGGTTTCACATGCCACCAAATCCACATTCACAGGCAACTTTAGGGCCACAGCCGTTTTCAGATAGCCCTCAATGCAAAGGATCTCGACGCAAATATTGGTGTGAGAGCTAATTCAATCAAGGAAACACTGCATGTTGGTGAAGGGCATATTGAAGAAGGATCAGCCGAGTGGTTCTTGTGGGAGAACAACCCCATTTGGCTCACTAACTTCACACACCATCAGGCTTCCAAGCAGCTCTCAAGGAAACTCAGTTTTCACACTCTATGCTTAGTGCCCTTTGAGTGCATTATCTAGGAATGAACCTGGTAGAGCATCCCACACAAACGAATGCTCCACATGCGGGTTTCACATGCCACCAACTCCACATTCACAGGCAACTTCAGCGCTGCATCCATTTTCACATAGCCCTCAATGCAACGGCTCTAGACGCAAGTATTGGTGTGAGAGCTAATTCAATCAAGGAAACACTGCATGTTGGTGAAGGGCATATTGAAGAAGAATCAGCCGAGTGGTTCTTGTGGGAGAACAACTCCATTTGGCTCACTAACCTCACACACCATCAGGCTTCCAAGCAGCTCTCAAGGAAACTCAGTTTTCACACTCTACGCTTAGTGCCCTTTGTGTGCATTATCCAGGAATCAACCTGGTAGAGCATCCCACACAAATGAATGCTCCACATGCGGGTTTCACATGCCACCAACTCCACATTCACAGGCAACTTCAGCGCCACAGCCGTTTTCACATAGCCCTCAATGCAAAGGCTCTAGACGCAAATGCTGGGGTGAGAGCTAATTCAATCAAGGAAACACTGCATATAGGTGAAGGGCATATTGAAGAAGAAGGATCAACCGAGTGGTTCTTGTGGGAGAACAACTCCATTTGGCTCACTAACTTCATACACCATCAGGCTTCCAAGCAGCTCTCAAGGAAACTCAGTTTTCACACTCTATGCTTAGTGCCCTTTGATTGCATTATCTAGGAATGAACCTGGTAGAGCATCCCACACAAATGAATGCTCCACATGCGGGTTTCACATGCCACCAACTCCACATTCACAGGCAACTTCAGCGCCACAGCCGTTTTCAGATAGCCCTCAATGCAAAGGCTCTAGACGCAAATATTGGTGTGAGAGCTAATTCAATCAAGGAAACACTGCATGTTGGTGAAGGGTATATTGAAGAAGAATCAGCCCAGTGGTTCTTGTGGGAGAACAACTCCATTTGGCTCACTAACTTCACACACCATCAGGCTTCCAAGCAGCTCTCAAGGAAACTCAGTTTTCACACTCTATGCTTAGTGCCCTTTGAGTGCATTATCTAGGAATGAACCTGGTAGAGCATCCCACACAAACGAATGCTCCACATGCGGGTTTCACATGCCACCAACTCCACATTCACAGGCAACTTCAGCGCCACAGCCGTTTTCACATAGCCCTCAATGCAAAGGATCTAGACGCAAATATTGGTGTGAGAGCTAATTCAATCAAGGAAACACTGCATGTTGGTGAAGGGCATATTGAAGAAGAATCAGCCAAGTGGTTCTTGTGGGAGAACAACTCCATTTGTCTCACTAACTTCATACACCATCAGGCTTCCAAGCAGCTCTCAAGGAAACTCAGTTTTCACACTCTATGCTTAGTGCCCTTTGAGTGCATTATCTAGGAATGAACCTGGTAGAGCATCCCACACAAACGAATGCTCCACATGCGGGTTTCACATGCCACCAACTCCACATTCACAGGCAACTTCAGCGCCACAGCCGTTTTCAGATAGCCCTCAATGCAAAGGATCTAGACGCAAATATTGGTGTGAGAGCTAATTCAATCAAGGAAACACTGCATGTTGGTGAAGGGCATATTGAAGAAGAATCAGCCAAGTGGTTCTTGTGGGAGAACAACTCCATTTGGCTCACTAACCTCACACACCATCAGGCTTCCAAGCAGCTCTCAAGGAAACTCAGTTTTCACACTCTATGCTTAGTGCCCTTTGAGTGCCTAGGACTGAAATGAAGCTTGGTGAGCATCCCACACAAACGAATGCTCCACATGCAGGTTTCACATGCCACCAACTACACATTCACAGGCAACTTCAGCGCCACAGCCGTTTTCAGATATCCCTCAATGCAAAGGCTCTAGACGCAAATATTGGTGTGAGAGCTAATTCAATCAAGGAAACACTGCATGTTGATGAAGGGCATATTGAAGAAGAATCAGCCGAGTGGTTCTTGTGGGAGAACAACTCCATTTGGCTCACTAACTTCACACACCATCAGGCTTCCAAGCAGCTCTCAAGGAAACTCAGTTTTCACACTCTATGCTTAGTGCCCTTTCAGTGCATTATCTAGGAATGAACGTGGTAGAGCATCCCACACAAAAGAATGCTCCACATGCGGGTTTCACATGCCACCAACTCCACATTCACAGGCAACTTCAGCGCCACAGCCGTTTTCACATAGCCCTCAATGCAAAGGCTCTAGACGCAAATATTGGTGTGAGAGCTAATTCAATCAAGGAAACACTGCATGTTGGTGAAGGGCATATTGAAGAAAAATCAGCCGAGTGGTTCTTGTGGGAGAACAACTCCATTTGGCTCACTAACTTCACACACCATCAGGCTTCCAAGCAGCTCTCAAGGAAACTCAGTTTTCACACTCTATGCTTAGTGCCCTTTGAGTGCATTATCTAGGAATGAACCTGGTAGAGCATCCCACACAAAAGAATGCTCCACATGCGGGTTTCACATGCCACCAACTCCACATTCACAGGCAACTTCAGCGCCACAGCCGTTTTCAGATAGCCCTCAATGCAAAGGCTCTAGACGCAAATATTGGTGTGAGAGCTAATTCAATCAAGGAAACACTGCATGTTGGTGAAGGGCATATTGAAGAAGAATCAGCCGAGTGGTTCTTGTGGGAGAACAACTCCATTTGGCTCACTAACTTCACACACCATCAGGCTTCCAAGCAGCTCTCAAGAAAACTCAGTTTTCACACTCTATGCTTAGTGCCCTTTGAGTGCCTAGGACTGAAATGAAGCTTGGTGAGCATCCCACACAAACGAATGCTCCACATGCGGGTTTCACATGCCACCAAATCCACATTCACAGGCAACTTTAGGGCCACAGCCGTTTTCAGATAGCCCTCAATGCAAAGGATCTCGACGCAAATATTGGTGTGAGAGCTAATTCAATCAAGGAAACACTGCATGTTGGTGAAGGGCATATTGAAGAAGGATCAGCCGAGTGGTTCTTGTGGGAGAACAACCCCATTTGGCTCACTAACTTCACACACCATCAGGCTTCCAAGCAGCTCTCAAGGAAACTCAGTTTTCACACTCTATGCTTAGTGCCCTTTGAGTGCATTATCTAGGAATGAACCTGGTAGAGCATCCCACACAAACGAATGCTCCACATGCGGGTTTCACATGCCACCAACTCCACATTCACAGGCAACTTCAGCGCTGCATCCATTTTCAGATAGCCCTCAATGCAACGGCTCTAGACGCAAGTATTGGTGTGAGAGCTAATTCAATCAAGGAAACACTGCATGTTGGTGAAGGGCATATTGAAGAAGGATCAGCCGAGTGGTTCTTGTGGAAGAACAACCCCATTTGGCTCACTAACTTCACACACCATCAGGCTTCCAAGCAGCTCTCAAGGAAACTCAGTTTTCACACTCTATGCTTAGTGCCCTTTGAGTGCATTATCTAGGAATGAACCTGGTAGAGCATCCCACACAAACGAATGCTCCACATGCGGGTTTCACATGCCACCAACTCCACATTCACAGGCAACTTCAGCGCTGCATCCATTTTCAGATAGCCCTCAATGCAACGGCTCTAGACGCAAGTATTGGTGTGAGAGCTAATTCAATCAAGGAAACACTGCATGTTGGTGAAGGGCATATTGAAGAAGGATCAGCCAAGTGGTTCTTGTGGGAGAACAACTCCATTTGGCTCACTAACTTCACACACCATCAGGCTTCCAAGCAGCTCTCAAGGAAACTCAGTTTTCACACTCTATGCTTAGTGCCCTTTGAGTGCATTATCTAGGAATGAACCTGGTAGAGCATCCCACACAAACGAATGCTCCACATGCGGGTTTCACATGCCACCAACTCCACATTCACAGGCAACTTCAGCGCCACAGCCGTTTTCAGATAGCCCTCAATGCAAAGGCTCTAGACTCAAATACTGGTGTGAGAGCTAATTCAATCAAGGAAACACTGCATGTTGGTGAAGGGCATATTGAAGAAGAATCAGCCGAGTGGTTCTTGTGGGAGAACAACTCCATTTGGCTCACTAACTTCACACACCATCAGGCTTCCAAGCAGCTCTCAAGGAAACTCAGTTTTCACACTCTATGCTTAGTGCCCTTTGAGCGCATTATCTAGGAATGAACCTGGTAGAGCATCCCACACAAACGAATGCTCCACATGCGGGTTTCACATGCCACCAACTCCACATTCACAGGCAACTTCAGCGCCACAGCCGATTTCAGATAGCCCTCAATGCAAAGGATCTAGACGCAAATATTGGTGTGAGAGCTAATTCAATCAAGGAAACACTGCATGTTGGTGAAGGGCATATTGAAGAAGAATCAACCAAGTGGTTCTTGTGGGAGAACAACTCCATTTGGCTCACTAACCTCATACACCATCAGGCTTCCAAGCAGCTCTCAAGGAAACTCAGTTTTCACACTCTATGCTTAGTGCCCTTTGAGTGCCTAGGACTGAAATGAAGCTTGGTGAGCATCCCACACAAACGAATGCTCCACATGCAGGTTTCACATGCCACCAACTACACATTCACAAGCAACTTCAGCGCCACAGCCGTTTTCAGATATTCCTCAATGCAAAGGCTCTAGACGCAAATATTGGTGTGAGAGCTAATTCAATCAAGGAAACACTGCATGTTGGTGAAGGGCATATTGAAGAAGAATCAGCCGAGTGGTTCTTGTGGGAGAACAACTCGATTTGGCTCACTAACTTCACACACCATCAGGCTTCCAAGCAGCTCTCAAGGAAACTCAGTTTTCACACTCTATGCTTAGTGCCCTTTGAGTGCCTAGGACTGAAATGAAGCTTGGTGAGCATCCCACACAAACGAATGCTCCACATGCAGGTTTCACATGCCACCAACTCCACATTCACAGGCAACTTCAGCGCCACAGCCGTTTTCAGATAGCCCTCAATGCAAAGGCTCTAGACGCAAATATTGGTGTGAGAGCTAATTCAATCAAGGAAACACTGCATGTTGGTGAAGGGCATATTGAAGAAGAATCAGCCAAGTGGTTCTTGTGGGAGAACAACTCCATTTGGCTCACTAACTTCATACACCATCAGGCTTCCAAGCAGCTCTCAAGGAAACTCAGTTTTCACACTCTATGCTTAGTGCCCTTTGTGTGCATTATCTAGGAATGAACCTGGTAGAGCATCCCACACAAATGAATGCTCCACATGCGGGTTTCACATGCCACCAACTCCACATTCACAGGCAACTTCAGCGCCACAGCCGTTTTCACATAGCCCTCAATGCAAAGGCTCTAGACGCAAATATTGGTGTGAGAGCTAATTCAATCAAGGAAACACTGCATGTTGGTGAAGGGTATATTGAAGAAGAATCAGCCCAGTGGTTCTTGTGGGAGAACAACTCCATTTGGCTCACTAACTTCACACACCATCAGGCTTCCAAGCAGCTCTCAAGGAAACTCAGTTTTCACACTCTATGCTTAGTGCCCTTTGAGTGCATTATCTAGGAATGAACCTGGTAGAGCATCCCACACAAACGAATGCTCCACATGCGGGTTTCACATGCCACCAACTCCACATTGACAGGCAACTTCAGCGCCACAGCCGTTTTCAGATAGCCCTCAATGCAAAGGCTCTAGACTCAAATACTGGTGTGAGAGCTAATTCAATCAAGGAAACAATGCATGTTGGTGAAGGGCATATTGAAGAAGAATCAGCCGAGTGGTTCTTGTGGGAGAACAACTCCATTTGGCTCACTAACTTCACACACCATCAGGCTTCCAAGCAGCTCTCAAGGAAACTCAGTTTTCACACTCTATGCTTAGTGCCCTTTGAGTGCATTATCTAGGAATGAACCTGGTAGAGCATCCCACACAAACGAATGCTCCACATGCGGGTTTCACATGCCACCAACTCCACATTCACAGGCAACTTCAGCGCCACAGCCGTTTTCAGATAGCCCTCAATGCAAAGGATCTAGACGCAAATATTGGTGTGAGAGCTAATTCAATCAAGGAAACACTGCATGTTGGTGAAGGGCATATTGAAGAAGAATCAGCCAAGTGGTTCTTGTGGGAGAACAACTCCATTTGGCTCACTAACTTCACACACCATCAGGCTTCCAAGCAGCTCTCAAGGAAACTCAGTTTTCACACTCTATGCTTAGTGCCCTTTGAGTGCCTAGGACTGAAATGAAGCTTGGTGAGCATCCCACACAAACGAATGCTCCACATGCAGGTTTCACATGCCACCAACTACACATTCACAGGCAACTTCAGCGCCACAGCCGTTTTCAGATATCCCTCAATGCAAAGGCTCTAGACGCAAATATTGGTGTGAGAGCTAATTCAATCAAGGAAACACTGCATGTTGATGAAGGGCATATTGAAGAAGAATCAGCCGAGTGGTTCTTGTGGGAGAACAACTCCATTTGGCTCACTAACTTCACACACCATCAGGCTTCCAAGCAGCTCTCAAGGAAACTCAGTTTTCACACTCTATGCTTAGTGCCCTTTGAGTGCATTATCTAGGAATGAACCTGGTAGAGCATCCCACACAAAAGAATGCTCCACATGCGGGTTTCACATGCCACCAACTCCACATTCACAGGCAACTTCAGCGCCACAGCCGTTTTCAGATAGCCCTCAATGCAAAGGATCTAGACGCAAATATTGGTGTGAGAGCTAATTCAATCAAGGAAACACTGCATGTTGGTGAAGGGCATATTGAAGAAGAATCAGCCGAGTGGTTCTTGTGGGAGAACAACTCCATTTGGCTCACTAACTTCACACACCATCAGGCTTCCAAGCAGCTCTCAAGAAAACTCAGTTTTCACACTCTATGCTTAGTGCCCTTAGAGTGCCTAGGACTGAAATGAAGCTTGGTGAGCATCCCACACAAACGAATGCTCCACATGCGGGTTTCACATGCCACCAACTCCACATTCACAGGCAACTTGAGGGCCACAGCCGTTTTCAGATAGCCCTCAATGCAAAGGATCTCGACGCAAATATTGGTGTGAGAGCTAATTCAATCAAGGAAACACTGCATGTTGGTGAAGGGCATATTGAAGAAGGATCAGCCGAGTGGTTCTTGTGGGAGAACAACCCCATTTGGCTCACTAACTTCACACACCATCAGGCTTCCAAGCAGCTCTCAAGGAAACTCAGTTTTCACACTCTATGCTTAGTGCCCTTTGAGTGCATTATCTAGGAATGAACCTGGTAGAGCATCCCACACAAACGAATGCTCCACATGCGGGTTTCACATGCCACCAACTCCACATTCACAGGCAACTTCAGCGCTGCATCCATTTTCAGATAGCCCTCAATGCAACGGCTCTAGACGCAAGTATTGGTGTGAGAGCTAATTCAATCAAGGAAACACTGCATGTTGGTGAAGGGCATATTGAAGAAGGATCAGCCGAGTGGTTCTTGTGGGAGAACAACTCCATTTGGCTCACTAACTTCACACACCATCAGGCTTCCAAGCAGCTCTCAAGGAAACTCAGTTTTCACACTCTATGCTTAGTGCCCTTTGAGTGCATTATCTAGGAATGAACCTGGTAGAGCATCCCACACAAACGAATGCTCCACATGCGGGTTTCACATGCCACCAACTCCACATTCACAGGCAATTTCTGCGCCACAGCCATTTTCAGATAGCCCTCAATGCAAAGGCTCTAGACGCAAATATTGGTGTGAGAGCTAATTCAATCAAGGAAACACTGCATGTTGGTGAAGGGCATATTGAAGAAGGATCAGCCGAGTGGTTCTTGTGGGAGAACAACTCCATTTGGCTCACTAACTTCACACACCATCAGGCTTCCAAGCAGCTCTCAAGGAAACTCAGTTTTCACACTCTATGCTTAGTGCCCTTTGAGTGCATTATCTAGGAATGAACCTGGTAGAGCATCCCACACAAACGAATGCTCCACATGCGGGTTTCACATGCCACCAACTCCACATTCACAGGCAACTTCAGCGCCACAGCCGTTTTCAGATAGCCCTCAATGCAAAGGCTCTAGACTCAAATACTGGTGTGAGAGCTAATTCAATCAAGGAAACAATGCATGTTGGTGAAGGGCATATTGAAGAAGAATCAGCCGAGTGGTTCTTGTGGGAGAACAACTCCATTTGGCTCACTAACTTCACACACCATCAGGCTTCCAAGCAGCTCTCAAGGAAACTCAGTTTTCACACTCTATGCTTAGTGCCCTTTGAGCGCATTATCTAGGAATGAACCTGGTAGAGCATCCCACACAAACGAATGCTCCACATGCGGGTTTCACATGCCACCAACTCCACATTCACAGGCAACTTCAGCGCCACAGCCGATTTCAGATAGCCCTCAATGCAAAGGATCTAGACGCAAATATTGGTGTGAGAGCTAATTCAATCAAGGAAACACTGCATGTTGGTGAAGGGCATATTGAAGAAGAATCAACCAAGTGGTTCTTGTGGGAGAACAACTCCATTTGGCTCACTAACCTCATACACCATCAGGCTTCCAAGCAGCTCTCAAGGAAACTCAGTTTTCACACTCTATGCTTAGTGCCCTTTGAGTGCCTAGGACTGAAATGAAGCTTGGTGAGCATCCCACACAAACGAATGCTCCACATGCAGGTTTCACATGCCACCAACTACACATTCACAAGCAACTTCAGCGCCACAGCCGTTTTCAGATATTCCTCAATGCAAAGGCTCTAGACGCAAATATTGGTGTGAGAGCTAATTCAATCAAGGAAACACTGCATGTTGGTGAAGGGCATATTGAAGAAGAATCAGCCGAGTGGTTCTTGTGGGAGAACAACTCCATTTGGCTCACTAACTTCACACACCATCAGGCTTCCAAGCAGCTCTCAAGGAAACTCAGTTTTCACACTCTATGCTTAGTGCCCTTTGAGTGCATAGGACTGAAATGAAGCTTGGTGAGCATCCCACACAAACGAATGCTCCACATGCAGGTTTCACATGCCACCAACTCCACATTCACAGGCAACTTCAGCGCCACAGCCGTTTTCAGATAGCCCTCAATGCAAAGGCTCTAGACGCAAATATTGGTGTGAGAGCTAATTCAATCAAGGAAACACTGCATGTTGGTGAAGGGCATATTGAAGAAGAATCAGCCAAGTGGTTCTTGTGGGAGAACAACTCCATTTGGCTCACTAACTTCATACACCATCAGGCTTCCAAGCAGCTCTCAAGGAAACTCAGTTTTCACACTCTATGCTTAGTGCCCTTTGTGTGCATTATCTAGGAATGAACCTGGTAGAGCATCCCACACAAATGAATGCTCCACATGCGGGTTTCACATGCCACCAACTCCACATTCACAGGCAACTTCAGCGCCACAGCCGTTTTCACATAGCCCTCAATGCAAAGGCTCTAGACGCAAATATTGGTGTGAGAGCTAATTCAATCAAGGAAACACTGCATGTTGGTGAAGGGTATATTGAAGAAGAATCAGCCCAGTGGTTCTTGTGGGAGAACAACTCCATTTGGCTCACTAACTTCACACACCATCAGGCTTCCAAGCAGCTCTCAAGGAAACTCAGTTTTCACACTCTATGCTTAGTGCCCTTTGAGTGCATTATCTAGGAATGAACCTGGTAGAGCATCCCACACAAACGAATGCTCCACATGCGGGTTTCACATGCCACCAACTCCACATTGACAGGCAACTTCAGCGCCACAGCCGTTTTCACATAGCCCTCAATGCAAAGGCTCTAGACTCAAATACTGGTGTGAGAGCTAATTCAATCAAGGAAACAATGCATGTTGGTGAAGGGCATATTGAAGAAGAATCAGCCGAGTGGTTCTTGTGGGAGAACAACTCCATTTGGCTCACTAACTTCACACACCATCAGGCTTCCAAGCAGCTCTCAAGGAAACTCAGTTTTCACACTCTATGCTTAGTGCCCTTTGAGTGCATTATCTAGGAATGAACCTGGTAGAGCATCCCACACAAACGAATGCTCCACATGCGGGTTTCACATGCCACCAACTCCACATTGACAGGCAACTTCAGCGCCACAGCCGTTTTCACATAGCCCTCAATGCAAAGGCTCTAGACTCAAATACTGGTGTGAGAGCTAATTCAATCAAGGAAACAATGCATGTTGGTGAAGGGCATATTGAAGAAGAATCAGCCGAGTGGTTCTTGTGGGAGAACAACTCCATTTGGCTCACTAACTTCACACACCATCAGGCTTCCAAGCAGCTCTCAAGGAAACTCAGTTTTCACACTCTATGCTTAGTGCCCTTTGAGTGCATTATCTAGGAATGAACCTGGTAGAGCATCCCACACAAACGAATGCTCCACATGCGGGTTTCACATGCCACCAACTCCACATTCACAGGCAACTTCAGCGCCACAGCCGTTTTCAGATAGCCCTCAATGCAAAGGATCTAGACGCAAATATTGGTGTGAGAGCTAATTCAATCAAGGAAACACTGCATGTTGGTGAAGGGCATATTGAAGAAGAATCAGCCAAGTGGTTCTTGTGGGAGAACAACTCCATTTGGCTCACTAACCTCACACACCATCAGGCTTCCAAGCAGCTCTCAAGGAAACTCAGTTTTCACACTCTATGCTTAGTGCCCTTTGAGTGCCTAGGACTGAAATGAAGCTTGGTGAGCATCCCACACAAACGAATGCTCCACATGCAGGTTTCACATGCCACCAACTACACATTCACAGGCAACTTCAGCGCCACAGCCGTTTTCAGATATCCCTCAATGCAAAGGCTCTAGACGCAAATATTGGTGTGAGAGCTAATTCAATCAAGGAAACACTGCATGTTGATGAAGGGCATATTGAAGAAGAATCAGCCGAGTGGTTCTTGTGGGAGAACAACTCCATTTGGCTCACTAACTTCACACACCATCAGGCTTCCAAGCAGCTCTCAAGGAAACTCAGTTTTCACACTCTATGCTTAGTGCCCTTTGAGTGCATTATCTAGGAATGAACCTGGTAGAGCATCCCACACAAAAGAATGCTCCACATGCGGGTTTCACATGCCACCAACTCCACATTCACAGGCAACTTCAGCGCCACAGCCGTTTTCAGATAGCCCTCAATGCAAAGGATCTAGACGCAAATATTGGTGTGAGAGCTAATTCAATCAAGGAAACACTGCATGTTGGTGAAGGGCATATTGAAGAAGAATCAGCCGAGTGGTTCTTGTGGGAGAACAACTCCATTTGGCTCACTAACTTCACACACCATCAGGCTTCCAAGCAGCTCTCAAGAAAACTCAGTTTTCACACTCTATGCTTAGTGCCCTTAGAGTGCCTAGGACTGAAATGAAGCTTGGTGAGCATCCCACACAAACGAATGCTCCACATGCGGGTTTCACATGCCACCAACTCCACATTCACAGGCAACTTTAGGGCCACAGCCGTTTTCAGATAGCCCTCAATGCAAAGGATCTCGACGCAAATATTGGTGTGAGAGCTAATTCAATCAAGGAAACACTGCATGTTGGTGAAGGGCATATTGAAGAAGGATCAGCCGAGTGGTTCTTGTGGGAGAACAACCCCATTTGGCTCACTAACTTCACACACCATCAGGCTTCCAAGCAGCTCTCAAGGAAACTCAGTTTTCACACTCTATGCTTAGTGCCCTTTGAGTGCATTATCTAGGAATGAACCTGGTAGAGCATCCCACACAAACGAATGCTCCACATGCGGGTTTCACATGCCACCAACTCCACATTCACAGGCAACTTCAGCGCTGCATCCATTTTCAGATAGCCCTCAATGCAACGGCTCTAGACGCAAGTATTGGTGTGAGAGCTAATTCAATCAAGGAAACACTGCATGTTGGTGAAGGGCATATTGAAGAAGGATCAGCCGAGTGGTTCTTGTGAAAGAACAACCCCATTTGGCTCACTAACTTCACACACCATCAGGCTTCCAAGCAGCTCTCAAGGAAACTCAGTTTTCACACTCTATGCTTAGTGCCCTTTGAGTGCATTATCTAGGAATGAACCTGGTAGAGCATCCCACACAAACGAATGCTCCACATGCGGGTTTCACATGCCACCAACTCCACATTCACAGGCAACTTCAGCGCTGCATCCATTTTCAGATAGCCCTCAATGCAACGGCTCTAGACGCAAGTATTGGTGTGAGAGCTAATTCAATCAAGGAAACACTGCATGTTGGTGAAGGGCATATTGAAGAAGGATCAGCCGAGTGGTTCTTGTGGGAGAACAACTCCATTTGGCTCACTAACTTCACACACCATCAGGCTTCCAAGCAGCTCTCAAGGAAACTCAGTTTTCACACTCTATGCTTAGTGCCCTTTGAGTGCATTATCTAGGAATGAACCTGGTAGAGCATCCCACACAAACGAATGCTCCACATGCGGGTTTCACATGCCACCAACTCCACATTCACAGGCAATTTCTGCGCCACAGCCATTTTCAGATAGCCCTCAATGCAAAGGCTCTAGACGCAAATATTGGTGTGAGAGCTAATTCAATCAAGGAAACACTGCATGTTGGTGAAGGGCATATTGAAGAAGGATCAGCCGAGTGGTTCTTGTGGGAGAACAACTCCATTTGGCTCACTAACTTCACACACCATCAGGCTTCCAAGCAGCTCTCAAGGAAACTCAGTTTTCACACTCTATGCTTAGTGCCCTTTGAGTGCATTATCTAGGAATGAACCTGGTAGAGCATCCCACACAAACGAATGCTCCACATGCGGGTTTCACATGCCACCAACTCCACATTCACAGGCAACTTCAGCGCCACAGCCGTTTTCAGATAGCCCTCAATGCAAAGGCTCTAGACTCAAATACTGGTGTGAGAGCTAATTCAATCAAGGAAACAATGCATGTTGGTGAAGGGCATATTGAAGAAGAATCAGCCGAGTGGTTCTTGTGGGAGAACAACTCCATTTGGCTCACTAACTTCACACACCATCAGGCTTCCAAGCAGCTCTCAAGGAAACTCAGTTTTCACACTCTATGCTTAGTGCCCTTTGAGCGCATTATCTAGGAATGAACCTGGTAGAGCATCCCACACAAACGAATGCTCCACATGCGGGTTTCACATGCCACCAACTCCACATTCACAGGCAACTTCAGCGCCACAGCCGATTTCAGATAGCCCTCAATGCAAAGGATCTAGACGCAAATATTGGTGTGAGAGCTAATTCAATCAAGGAAACACTGCATGTTGGTGAAGGGCATATTGAAGAAGAATCAACCAAGTGGTTCTTGTGGGAGAACAACTCCATTTGGCTCACTAACCTCATACACCATCAGGCTTCCAAGCAGCTCTCAAGGAAACTCAGTTTTCACACTCTATGCTTAGTGCCCTTTGAGTGCCTAGGACTGAAATGAAGCTTGGTGAGCATCCCACACAAACGAATGCTCCACATGCAGGTTTCACATGCCACCAACTACACATTCACAAGCAACTTCAGCGCCACAGCCGTTTTCAGATATTCCTCAATGCAAAGGCTCTAGACGCAAATATTGGTGTGAGAGCTAATTCAATCAAGGAAACACTGCATGTTGGTGAAGGGCATATTGAAGAAGAATCAGCCGAGTGGTTCTTGTGGGAGAACAACTCGATTTGGCTCACTAACTTCACACACCATCAGGCTTCCAAGCAGCTCTCAAGGAAACTCAGTTTTCACACTCTATGCTTAGTGCCCTTTGAGTGCCTAGGACTGAAATGAAGCTTGGTGAGCATCCCACACAAACGAATGCTCCACATGCAGGTTTCACATGCCACCAACTCCACATTCACAGGCAACTTCAGCGCCACAGCCGTTTTCAGATAGCCCTCAATGCAAAGGCTCTAGACGCAAATATTGGTGTGAGAGCTAATTCAATCAAGGAAACACTGCATGTTGGTGAAGGGCATATTGAAGAAGAATCAGCCAAGTGGTTCTTGTGGGAGAACAACTCCATTTGGCTCACTAACTTCATACACCATCAGGCTTCCAAGCAGCTCTCAAGGAAACTCAGTTTTCACACTCTATGCTTAGTGCCCTTTGTGTGCATTATCTAGGAATGAACCTGGTAGAGCATCCCACACAAATGAATGCTCCACATGCGGGTTTCACATGCCACCAACTCCACATTCACAGGCAACTTCAGCGCCACAGCCGTTTTCACATAGCCCTCAATGCAAAGGCTCTAGACGCAAATATTGGTGTGAGAGCTAATTCAATCAAGGAAACACTGCATGTTGGTGAAGGGTATATTGAAGAAGAATCAGCCCAGTGGTTCTTGTGGGAGAACAACTCCATTTGGCTCACTAACTTCACACACCATCAGGCTTCCAAGCAGCTCTCAAGGAAACTCAGTTTTCACACTCTATGCTTAGTGCCCTTTGAGTGCATTATCTAGGAATGAACCTGGTAGAGCATCCCGCACAAACGAATGCTCCACATGCGGGTTTCACATGCCACCAACTCCACATTGACAGGCAACTTCAGCGCCACAGCCGTTTTCAGATAGCCCTCAATGCAAAGGCTCTAGACTCAAATACTGGTGTGAGAGCTAATTCAATCAAGGAAACAATGCATGTTGGTGAAGGGCATATTGAAGAAGAATCAGCCGAGTGGTTCTTGTGGGAGAACAACTCCATTTGGCTCACTAACTTCACACACCATCAGGCTTCCAAGCAGCTCTCAAGGAAACTCAGTTTTCACACTCTATGCTTAGTGCCCTTTGAGTGCATTATCTAGGAATGAACCTGGTAGAGCATCCCACACAAACGAATGCTCCACATGCGGGTTTCACATGCCACCAACTCCACATTCACAGGCAACTTCAGCGCCACAGCCGTTTTCAGATAGCCCTCAATGCAAAGGATCTAGACGCAAATATTGGTGTGAGAGCTAATTCAATCAAGGAAACACTGCATGTTGGTGAAGGGCATATTGAAGAAGAATCAACCAAGTGGTTCTTGTGGGAGAACAACTCCATTTGGCTCACTAACCTCACACACCATCAGGCTTCCAAGCAGCTCTCAAGGAAACTCAGTTTTCACACTCTATGCTTAGTGCCCTTTGAGTGCCTAGGACTGAAATGAAGCTTGGTGAGCATCCCACACAAACGAATGCTCCACATGCAGGTTTCACATGCCACCAACTACACATTCACAGGCAACTTCAGCGCCACAGCCGTTTTCAGATATCCCTCAATGCAAAGGCTCTAGACGCAAATATTGGTGTGAGAGCTAATTCAATCAAGGAAACACTGCATGTTGATGAAGGGCATATTGAAGAAGAATCAGCCGAGTGGTTCTTGTGGGAGAACAACTCCATTTGGCTCACTAACTTCACACACCATCAGGCTTCCAAGCAGCTCTCAAGGAAACTCAGTTTTCACACTCTATGCTTAGTGCCCTTTGAGTGCATTATCTAGGAATGAACCTGGTAGAGCATCCCACACAAAAGAATGCTCCACATGCGGGTTTCACATGCCACCAACTCCACATTCACAGGCAACTTCAGCGCCACAGCCGTTTTCAGATAGCCCTCAATGCAAAGGATCTAGACGCAAATATTGGTGTGAGAGCTAATTCAATCAAGGAAACACTGCATGTTGGTGAAGGGCATATTGAAGAAGAATCAGCCGAGTGGTTCTTGTGGGAGAACAACTTCATTTGGCTCACTAACTTCACACACCATCAGGCTTCCAAGCAGCTCTCAAGAAAACTCAGTTTTCACACTCTATGCTTAGTGCCCTTAGAGTGCCTAGGACTGAAATGAAGCTTGGTGAGCATCCCACACAAACGAATGCTCCACATGCGGGTTTCACATGCCACCAACTCCACATTCACAGGCAACTTTAGGGCCACAGCCGTTTTCAGATAGCCCTCAATGCAAAGGATCTCGACGCAAATATTGGTGTGAGAGCTAATTCAATCAAGGAAACACTGCATGTTGGTGAAGGGCATATTGAAGAAGGATCAGCCGAGTGGTTCTTGTGAAAGAACAACCCCATTTGGCTCACTAACTTCACACACCATCAGGCTTCCAAGCAGCTCTCAAGGAAACTCAGTTTTCACACTCTATGCTTAGTGCCCTTTGAGTGCATTATCTAGGAATGAACCTGGTAGAGCATCCCACACAAACGAATGCTCCACATGCGGGTTTCACATGCCACCAACTCCACATTCACAGGCAACTTCAGCGCTGCATCCATTTTCAGATAGCCCTCAATGCAATGGCTCTAGACGCAAGTATTGGTGTGAGAGCTAATTCAATCAAGGAAACACTGCATGTTGGTGAAGGGCATATTGAAGAAGAATCAGCCGAGTGGTTCTTGTGGGAGAACAACTCCATTTGGCTCACTAACCTCACACACCATCAGGCTTCCAAGCAGCTCTCAAGGAAACTCAGTTTTCACACTCTACGCTTAGTGCCCTTTGTGTGCATTATCCAGGAATCAACCTGGTAGAGCATCCCACACAAATGAATGCTCCACATGCGGGTTTCACATGCCACCAACTCCACATTCACAGGCAACTTCAGCGCCACAGCCGTTTTCACATAGCCCTCAATGCAAAGGCTCTAGACGCAAATGCTGGGGTGAGAGCTAATTCAATCAAGGAAACACTGCATATAGGTGAAGGGCATATTGAAGAAGAAGGATCAACCGAGTGGTTCTTGTGGGAGAACAACTCCATTTGGCTCACTAACTTCATACACCATCAGGCTTCCAAGCAGCTCTCAAGGAAACTCAGTTTTCACACTCTATGCTTAGTGCCCTTTGAGTGCATTATCTAGGAATGAACCTGGTAGAGCATCCCACACAAATGAATGCTCCACATGCGGGTTTCACATGCCACCAACTCCACATTCACAGGCAACTTCAGCGCCACAGCCGTTTTCAGATAGCCCTCAATGCAAAGGCTCTAGACGCAAATGCTGGGGTGAGAGCTAATTCAATCAAGGAAACACTGCATGTTGGTGAAGGGTATATTGAAGAAGAATCAGCCCAGTGGTTCTTGTGGGAGAACAACTCCATTTGGCTCACTAACTTCACACACCATCAGGCTTCCAAGCAGCTCTCAAGGAAACTCAGTTTTCACACTCTATGCTTAGTGCCCTTTGAGTGCATTATCTAGGAATGAACCTGGTAGAGCATCCCACACAATCGAATGCTCCACATGCGGGTTTCACATGCCACCAACTCCACATTCACAGGCAACTTCAGCGCCACAGCCGTTTTCAGATAGCCCTCAATGCAAAGGCTCTAGACTCAAATACTGATGAGAGCTAATTCAATCAAGGAAACAATGCATGTTGGTGAAGGGCATATTGAAGAAGAATCAGCTGAGTGGTTCTTGTGGGAGAACAACTCCATTTGGCTCACTAACTTCACACACCATCAGGCTTCCAAGCAGCTCTCAAGGAAACTCAGTTTTCACACTCTATGCTTTGTGCCCTTTGAGCGCATTATCTAGGAATGAACCTGGTAGAGCATCCCACACAAACGAATGCTCCACATGCGGGTTTCACATGCCACCAACTCCACATTCACAGGCAACTTCAGCGCCACAGCCGTTTTCAGATAGCCCTCAATGCAAAGGATCTAGACGCAAATATTGGTGTGAGAGCTAATTCAATCAAGGAAACACTGCATGTTGGTGAAGGGCATATTGAAGAAGAATCAACCAAGTGGTTATTGTGGGAGAACAACTCCATTTGGCTCACTAACCTCACACACCATCAGGCTTCCAAGCAGCTCTAAAGGAAACTCAGTTTTCACACTCTATGCTTAGTGCCCTTTGAGTG
>NW_026699810.1:0-37372 GCF_030435755.1 Ochotona princeps | reverse complement strand
TATGCTTAGTGCCCTTTGAGTGCATTATCTAGAACTGAACCTGGTAGAGCATCCCACACAAACGAATGCTCCACATGCGGGTTTCACATGCCACCAACTCCAAATTCACAGGCAACTTCAGCAACACAGCCGTTTTCAGATAGCCCTCAATGCAAAGGCTCTAGACGCAAATATTGGTGTGAGAGCTAATTCAATCAAGGAAACACTGCATGTCGTGAAGGGCATATTGAAGAAGGAGCAGCCGAGTGGTTCTTGTGGGAGAACAACTCCATTTGGCTCACTAACCTCACACACCATCAGGCTTCCAAGCAGCTCTCAAGGAAACTCAGATTTCACACTCTATGCTTAGTGCCCTTTGAGTGCATTATCTAGGAATGAACCTGGTAGAGCATCCCACACAAACGAATGCTCCACATGCGGGATTCACATGCCACCAACTCCACATTCTCAGGCAACTTCAGCGCCACAGCCGTTTTCATATAGCCCTCAATGCAAAGGCTCTAGACGCAAATATTGGTGTGAGAGCTAATTCAATCAAGGAAACACTGCATGTTGGTGAAGGGCATATTGAAGAAGGATCAGCCAAGTGGTTCTTGTGGGAGAATAACTCCATTTGGCTCACTAACTTCACACACCATCAGGATTCCAAGCAACTCTCCAGGAAACTCAGTTTTCACACTCTATGCTTAGTGCCCTTTGAGTGCATTATCTAGGAATGAACCTCGTAGAGCATCCCACACAAACGAATGATCCACATGCGGGTTTCACATGCCACCAACTCCACATTCTCAGGCAACTTCAGCGCCACAGCCGTTTTCAGATAGCCCTCAATGCAAAGGCTCTAGACGCAAATATTGGTGTGAGAGCTAATTCAATCAAGGAAACACTGCATGTTGGTGAAGGGCATATTGAAGAAGGATCAACCGAGTGGTTCTTCTGGGAGAATAACTCCATTTGGCTCACTAACTTCACACATCATCAGGCTTCCAAGCAGCTCTCAAGGAAACTCAGTTCTCACACTCTATGCTTAGTGCCCTTTGAGTGCATTATCTAGGAATGAACCTGGTAGAGCATCCCACACAAACGAATGCTCCACATGCGGGTTTCACATGCCACCAACTCCACATTCTCAGGCATCTTCAGCGCCACAGCCGTTTTCAGATAGCCCTCAATGCAAAGGCTCTAGACGCAAATATTGGTGTGAGAGCTAATTCAATCAAGGAAACACTGCATGTTGGTGAAGGGCATATTGAGGAAGGATCAGCCGAGTGGTTCTTGTAGGAGAATAACTCCATTTGGCTCACTAACTTCACACACCATCAGGCTTCCAAGCAGCTCTCAAGGAAACTCAGTTTTCACACTCTATGCTTAGTGCCCTTTGAGTGCCTAGGACTGAAATGAAACTTGGTGAGCATCCCACACAAACGAATGCTCAACATGCGGGATTCACATGCCACCAACTCCACATTCACAGACAACTTCAGCGCCACAGCCGTTTTCAGATAGCCCTCAATGCAAAGGCTCTAGACGCAAATATTGGTGTGAGAGCTAATTCAATCAAGGAAACACTGCGTGTTGGTGAAGGGCATATTGAAGAAGGATCAGCCAAGTGGTTCTTGTGGGAGAACAACTCCATTTGGCTCACTAACTTCACACACCATTAGGCTTCCAAGCAGCTCTCAAGGAAACTCAGTTTTCACACTCTATGCTTAGTGCCCTTTGAGTGCATTATCTAGAAATGAAGCTTGGTGAGCATCCCACACAAACGAATGCTCCACATGCGGGTTTCACATGCCACCAACTCCACACCCTCAGGCAACTTCAGCGCCACAGCCGTTTTCAGTTAGCCCTCCATGCAAAGTCTCTAGACGCAAATATTGGTGTGAGAGCTAATTCAATCAAGGAAACACTGCATGTTGGTGAAGGTCATATTGAAGAAGGATCAGCCGAGTGGTTCTTGTGGGAGAACAACTCCATTTGGCTCACTAACTTCACACACCATCAGGCTTCCAAACAGCTCTCAAGGAAACTCAGTTTTCACACTCTATGCTTAGTGCCCTTTGAGTGCATTATCTAGGAACAAACTTGGTAGAGCATCCCACACAAACGAATGCTCCACATGCGGGTTTCACATGCCACCAACTCCACATTCTCAGGCAACTTCAGCGCCACAGCCGTTTTCAGATAGCCCTCAATGCAAAGGCTCTAGACGCAAATATTGGTGTGAGAGCTAATTCAATCAAGGAAACACTGCATGTTGGTGAAGGGCATATTGAAGAAGGATCAGCCGAGTGGTTCTTGTGGGAGAACAACTCCATTTGGCTCACTAACTTCACACACCATCAGGCTTCCAAGCAGCTCTCAAGGAAACTCAGTTTTCACACTCTATGCTTAGTGCCCTTTGAGTGCCTAGGACTGAAATGAAACTTGGTAGAGCATCCCAAAAAAACGAATGCTCCACATGCGGGTTTCACATGCCACCAACTCCACATTCTCAGGCAACTTCAGCGCCACAGCCGTTTTCAGATAGCCCTCAATGCAGAGGTTCTAGACGCAAATATTGGTGTGAGAGCTAATTCAATCAAGGAAACACAGCCTGTTAGTGAAGGGCATATTGAAGAAGGATCAGCCGAGTGGTTCTTGTGGGAGAACAACTCCATTTGGCTCACTAACTTCACACACCATCAGGCTTCCAAGCAGCTCTCAAGGAAACTCAGTTTTCACACTCTATGCTTAGTGCCCTTTGAGTGCCTAGGACTGAAATGAATCTTGGAGAGCTTCCCACACAAACGAATGCTCCACATGCGGGTTTCACATGCCACCAACTCCACATTCACAGGCAACTTCAGCGCCACAGCCGTTTTCAGATAGCCCTCAATGCAAAGGCTCTAGACGCAAATATTGGTGTGAGAGCTAATTCAATCAAGGAAACACTGCATGTTGGTGAAGGGCATATTGAAGAAGGATCAGCCGAGTGGTTCTTGTGGGAGAACAACTCCATTTGGCTCACTAACTTCACACACCATCAGGCTTCCAAGCAGCTCTCAAGGAAACTCAGTTTTCACACTCTATGCTTAGTGCCCTTTGAGTGCATTATCTAGGAATGAACCTGGTAGAGCATCCCACACAAACGAATGCTCCACATGCGGGTTTCACATGGCACCAACTCCACATTCTCAGGCATCTTCAGCGCCACAGCCGTTTTCAGATAGCCCTCAAAGCAAAGGCTCTAGACGCAAATATTGGTGTGAGAGCTAATTCAATCAAGGAAACACTGCATGTTGGTGAAGGGCATATTGAGGAAGGATCAGCCGAGTGGTTCTTGTAGGAGAATAACTCCATTTGGCTCACTAA
The DNA here is from genome assembly GCF_030435755.1 of Ochotona princeps. Taxonomy (NCBI): domain Eukaryota; kingdom Metazoa; phylum Chordata; class Mammalia; order Lagomorpha; family Ochotonidae; genus Ochotona; species Ochotona princeps. The sequence goes on along the minus strand of NW_026699810.1, from coordinate 34,018 downwards.
CTTCACACACCATCAGGCTTCCAAGCAGCTCTCAAGGAAACTCAGTTTTCACACTCTATGCTTAGTGCCCTTTGAGTGCCTAGGACTGAAATGAAACTTGGTGAGCATCCCACACAAACGAATGCTCAACATGCGGGATTCACATGCCACCAACTCCACATTCACAGACAACTTCAGCGCCACAGCCGTTTTCAGATAGCCCTCAATGCCAAGGCTCTAGACGCAAATATTGGTGTGAGAACTAATTCAATCAAGGAAACACTGCGTGTTGGTGAAGGGCATATTGAAGAAGGATCAGCCAAGTGGTTCTTGTGGGAGAACAACTCCATTTGGCTCACTAACTTCACACACCATTAGGCTTCCAAGCAGCTCTCAAGGAAACTCAGTTTTCACACTCTATGCTTAGTGCCCTTTGAGTGCATTATCTAGAAATGAAGCTTGGTGAGCATCCCACACAAACGAATGCTCCACATGCGGGTTTCACATGCCACCAACTCCACACCCTCAGGCAACTTCAGCGCCACAGCCGTTTTCAGTTAGCCCTCCATGCAAAGTCTCTAGACGCAAATATTGGTGTGAGAGCTAATTCAATCAAGGAAACACTGCATGTTGGTGAAGGTCATATTGAAGAAGGATCAGCCGAGTGGTTCTTGTGGGAGAACAACTCCATGTGCTTCACTAACTTCACACACTATCAGGCTTCGAAACAGCTCTCAAGGAAACTCAGTTTTCACACTCTATGCTTAGTGCCCTTTGAGTGCATTATCTAGAAATGAAGCTTGTTGAGCATCCCACACAAACGAATGCTCCACATGCGGGTTTCACATGACACCAACTCCACATTCACAGGCAACTTCAGTGCCACAGCCGTTTTCAGATAGCCCTCAATGCAAAGGCTCTAGACGCAAATATTGGTGTGAGAGCTAATTCAATCAAGGAAACACTGTATGTTGGTGAAGGGCATATTGAAGAAGGATCAGCCGAGTGGTTCTTGTGGGAGAACAACTCCATTTGGCTCACTAACTTCACACACCATCAGGCTTCCAAGCAGCTCTCAAGGAAACTCAGTTTTCACACTCTATGCTTAGTGCCCTTTGAGTGCATTATCTAGGAACAAACTTGGTAGAGCATCCCACACAAACGAATGCTCCACATGCGGGTTTCACATGCCACCAACTCCACATTCTCAGGCAACTTCAGCGCCACAGCCGTTTTCAGATAGCCCTCAATGCAGAGGTTCTAGACGCAAATATTGGTGTGAGAGCTAATTCAATCAAGGAAACACAGCCTGTTAGTGAAGGGCATATTGAAGAAGGATCAGCCGAGTGGTTCTTGTGGGAGAACAACTCCATTTGGCTCACTAACTTCACACACCATCAGGCTTCCAAGCAGCTCTCAAGGAAACTCAGTTTTCACACTCTATGCTTAGTGCCCTTTGAGTGCCTAGGACTGAAATGAATCTTGGAGAGCTTCCCACACAAACGAATGCTCCACATGCGGGTTTCACATGCCACCAACTCCACATTCACAGGCAACTTCAGCGCCACAGCCGTTTTCAGATAGCCCTCAATGCAAAGGCTCTAGACGCAAATATTGGTGTGAGAGCTAATTCAATCAAGGAAACACTGCATGTTGGTGAAGGGCATATTGAAGAAGGATCAGCCGAGTGGTTCTTGTGGGAGAACAACTCCATTTGGCTCACTAACTTCACACACCATCAGGCTTCCAAGCAGCTCTCAAGGAAACTCAGATTTCACACTCTATGCTTAGTGCCCTTTGAGTGCATTATCTAGGAATGAACCTGGTAGAGCATCCCACACAAACGAATGCTCCACATGCGGGTTTCACATGGCACCAACTCCACATTCTCAGGCATCTTCAGCGCCACAGCCGTTTTCAGATAGCCCTCAAAGCAAAGGCTCTAGACGCAAATATTGGTGTGAGAGCTAATTCAATCAAGGAAACACTGCATGTTGGTGAAGGGCATATTGAGGAAGGATCAGCCGAGTGGTTCTTGTAGGAGAATAACTCCATTTGGCTCACTAACTTCACACACCATCAGGCTTCCAAGCAGCTCTCAAGGAAACTCAGTTTTCACACTCTATGCTTAGTGCCCTTTGAGTGCCTAGGACTGAAATGAAACTTGGTGAGCATCCCACACAAACGAATGCTCAACATGCGGGATTCACATGCCACCAACTCCACATTCACAGACAACTTCAGCGCCACAGCCGTTTTCAGATAGCCCTCAATGCCAAGGCTCTAGACGCAAATATTGGTGTGAGAACTAATTCAATCAAGGAAACACTGCGTGTTGGTGAAGGGCATATTGAAGAAGGATCAGCCAAGTGGTTCTTGTGGGAGAACAACTCCATTTGGCTCACTAACTTCACACACCATTAGGCTTCCAAGCAGCTCTCAAGGAAACTCAGTTTTCACACTCTATGCTTAGTGCCCTTTGAGTGCATTATCTAGAAATGAAGCTTGGTGAGCATCCCACACAAACGAATGCTCCACATGCGGGTTTCACATGCCACCAACTCCACACCCTCAGGCAACTTCAGCGCCACAGCCGTTTTCAGTTAGCCCTCCATGCAAAGTCTCTAGACGCAAATATTGGTGTGAGAGCTAATTCAATCAAGGAAACACTGCATGTTGGTGAAGGTCATATTGAAGAAGGATCAGCCGAGTGGTTCTTGTGGGAGAACAACTCCATGTGCTTCACTAACTTCACACACTATCAGGCTTCGAAACAGCTCTCAAGGAAACTCAGTTTTCACACTCTATGCTTAGTGCCCTTTGAGTGCATTATCTAGAAATGAAGCTTGTTGAGCATCCCACACAAACGAATGCTCCACATGCGGGTTTCACATGACACCAACTCCACATTCACAGGCAACTTCAGTGCCACAGCCGTTTTCAGATAGCCCTCAATGCAAAGGCTCTAGACGCAAATATTGGTGTGAGAGCTAATTCAATCAAGGAAACACTGTATGTTGGTGAAGGGCATATTGAAGAAGGATCAGCCGAGTGGTTCTTGTGGGAGAACAACTCCATTTGGCTCACTAACTTCACACACCATCAGGCTTCCAAGCAGCTCTCAAGGAAACTCAGTTTTCACACTCTATGCTTAGTGCCCTTTGAGTGCATTATCTAGGAACAAACTTGGTAGAGCATCCCACACAAACGAATGCTCCACATGCGGGTTTCACATGCCACCAACTCCACATTCTCAGGCAACTTCAGCGCCACAGCCGTTTTCAGATAGCCCTCAATGCAAAGGCTCTAGACGCAAATATTGGTGTGAGAGCTAATTCAATCAAGGAAACACTGCATGTTGGTGAAGGGCATATTGAAGAAGGATCAGCCGAGTGGTTCTTGTGGGAGAACAACTCCATTTGGCTCACTAACTTCACACACCATCAGGCTTCCAAGCAGCTCTCAAGGAAACTCAGTTTTCACACTCTATGCTTAGTGCCCTTTGAGTGCCTAGGACTGAAATGAAACTTGGTAGAGCATCCCAAAAAAACGAATGCTCCACATGCGGGTTTCACATGCCACCAACTCCACATTCTCAGGCAACTTCAGCGCCACAGCCGTTTTCAGATAGCCCTCAATGCAGAGGTTCTAGACGCAAATATTGGTGTGAGAGCTAATTCAATCAAGGAAACACAGCCTGTTAGTGAAGGGCATATTGAAGAAGGATCAGCCGAGTGGTTCTTGTGGGAGAACAACTCCATTTGGCTCACTAACTTCACACACCATCAGGCTTCCAAGCAGCTCTCAAGGAAACTCAGTTTTCACACTCTATGCTTAGTGCCCTTTGAGTGCCTAGGACTGAAATGAATCTTGGAGAGCTTCCCACACAAACGAATGCTCCACATGCGGGTTTCACATGCCACCAACTCCACATTCACAGGCAACTTCAGCGCCACAGCCGTTTTCAGATAGCCCTCAATGCAAAGGCTCTAGACGCAAAGATTGGTGTGAGAGCTAATTCAATCAAGGAAACACTGCATGTTGGTGAAGGGCATATTGAAGAAGGATCAGCCGAGTGGTTCTTGTGGGAGAACAACTCCATTTGGCTCACTAACTTCACACACCATCAGGCTTCCAAGCAGCTCTCAAGGAAACTCAGTTTTCACACTCTATGCTTAGTGCCCTTTGAGTGCATTATCTAGGAATGAACCTGGTAGAGCATCCCACACAAACGAATGCTCCACATGCGGGTTTCACATGCCACCAACTCCACATTCACAGGCAACTTCAGCGCCACAGCCGTTTTCAGATAGCCCTCAATGCAAAGGCTCTAGACGCAAAGATTGGTGTGAGAGCTAATTCAATCAAGGAAACACTGCATGTTGGTGAAGGGCATATTGAAGAAGGATCAACCGAGTGGTTCTTCTGGGAGAATAACTCCATTTGGCTCACTAACTTCACACACCATCAGGCTTCCAAGCAGCTCTCAAGGAAACTCAGTTCTCACACTCTATGCTTAGTGCCCTTTGAGTGCATTATCTAGGAATGAACCTGGTAGAGCATCCCACACAAACGAATGCTCCACATGCCTGTTTCACATGCCACCAACTCCACATTCTCAGGCATCTTCAGCGCCACAGCCGTTTTCAGATAGCCCTCAAAGCAAAGGCTCTAGACGCAAATATTGGTGTGAGAGCTAATTCAATCAAGGAAACACTGCATGTTGGTGAAGGGCATATTGAGGAAGGATCAGCCGAGTGGTTCTTGTTGGAGAATAACTGATTTGGCTCACTAACTTCACACACCATCAGGCTTCCAAGCAGCTCTCAAGGAAACTCAGTTTTCACACTCTATGCTTAGTGCCCTTTGAGTGCCTAGGACTGAAATGAAACTTGGTGAGCATCCCACACAAACGAATGCTCAACATGCGGGTTTCACATGCCACCAACTCCACATTCACAGGCAACTTCAGCGCCACAGCCGTTTTCAGATAGCCCTCAATGCAAAGGCTCTAGACGCAAATATTGGTGTGAGAGCTAATTCAATCAAGGAAACACTGCGTGTTGGTGAAGGGCATATTGAAGAAGGATCAGCCAAGTGGTTCTTGTGGGAGAACAACTCCATTTGGCTCACTAACTTCACACACCATTAGGCTTCCAAGCAGCTCTCAAGGAAACTCAGTTTTCACACTCTATGCTTAGTGCCCTTTGAGTGCATTATCTAGAAATGAAGCTTGGTGAGCATCCCACACAAACGAATGCTCCACATGCGGGTTTCACATGCCACCAACTCCACACCCTCAGGCAACTTCAGTGCCACAGCCGTTTTCAGATAGCCCTCAATGCAAAGGTTCTAGACGCAAATATTGGTTTTAGAGCTAATTCAATCAAGGAAACAGTGCATGTTGGTGAATGGCATATTGAAGAAGGATCAACCGTGTGGTTCTTGTGGGAGAACAACTCCATTTGGCTCACTAACTTCACACACCATCAGGCTTCCAAGCAGCTCTCAAGGAAACTCAGTTTCCACACTCTATGCTTAGTGCCCTTTGAGTGCATTATCTAGAAATGAACCTGGTAGAGCATTCCACACAAACGAATGCTCCACATGCCGGTTTCATATGCCACCAACTCCACACTCACAAGCAACTTCAGCGCCACTGCCGTTTTCAGATAGCCCTCAATGCAAAGGCTCTAGACGCAAATATTGGTGTGAGAGCTAATTCAATCAAGGAAACACTGCATGTTGGTGAAGGGCATATTGAAGAAGGATCAGCCGAGTGGTTCTTGTGGGAGAACAACTCCATTTGGCTCACTAACTTCACACACCATCAGGCTTCCAAGCAGCTCTCAAGGAAACTCAGTTTTCACACTCTATGCTTAGTGCCCTTTGAGTGCATTATGTAGGAATGAACCTGGTAGAGCATCCCACACAAACGAATGCTCCACATGCGGGTTTCACATGCCACCAACTCCACATTCTCAGGCAACTTCAGCGCCACAGCCGTTTTCAGATAGCCCTCAATGCAAAGGCTCTAGACGCAAAGATTGGTGTGAGAGCTAATTCAATCAAGGAAACACTGCATGTTGGTGAAGGGCATATTGAAGAAGGATCAGCCGAGTGGTTCTTGTGGGAGAATAACTCCATTTGGCTCACTAACTTCACACACCATCAGGCTTCCAAGCAGCTCTCAAGGAAACTCAGTTTTCACACTCTACGCTTAGTGCTCTTTGAGAGCCTAGGACTGACATGAAGCTTGGTGAGCATCCCACACAAACGAATGCTCCACATGCGGGATTCACATGCCACCAACTCCACATTCTCAGGCAACTTCAGTACCACAGCCGTTTTCAGATAGCCCTCAATGCACAGGCTCTAGATGCAAATATTTGTGTGAGAGCTAATTCATTCAAGGAAACACTGCATGTTGGTGAAGGGCATATTGAAGAAGGATCAGCCGAGTGGTTCTTCTGGGAGAATAACTCCATTTGGCTCACTAACTTCACACACCATCAGGCTTCCAAGCAGCTCTCAAGGAAACTCAGTTCTCACACTCTATGCTTAGTGCCCTTTGAGTGCATTATCTAGGAATGAACCTGGTAGAGCATCCCACACAAACGAATGCTCCACATGCCTGTTTCACATGCCACCAACTCCACATTCTCAGGCATCTTCAGCGCCACAGCCGTTTTCAGATAGCCCTCAAAGCAAAGGCTCTAGACGCAAATATTGGTGTGAGAGCTAATTCAATCAAGGAAACACTGCATGTTGGTGAAGGGCATATTGAGGAAGGATCAGCCGAGTGGTTCTTGTAGGAGAATAACTGATTTGGCTCACTAACTTCACACACCACAGGCTTCCAAGCAGCTCTCAAGGAAACTCAGTTTTCACACTCTATGCTTAGTGCCCTTTGAGTGCCTAGGACTGAAATGAAACTTGGTGAGCATCCCACACAAACGAATGCTCAACATGCGGGATTCACATGCCACCAACTCCACATTCACAGGCAACTTCAGCGCCACAGCCGTTTTCAGATAGCCCTCAATGCAAAGGCTCTAGACGCAAATATTGGTGTGAGAGCTAATTCAATCAAGGAAACACTGCATGTTGGTGAAGGGCATATTGAAGAAGGATCAGCCAAGTGGTTCTTGTGGGAGAACAACTCCATTTGGCTCACTAACTTCACACACCATTAGGCTTCCAAGCAGCTCTCAAGGAAACTCAGTTTTCACACTCTATGCTTAGTGCCCTTTGAGTGCCTAGGACTGAAATGAAACTTGGTAGAGCATCCCACACAAACGAATGCTCCACATGCGGGTTTCACATGCCACCAACTCCACATTCTCAGGCAACTTCAGTGCCACAGCCGTTTTCAGATAGCCCTCAATGCAGAGGTTCTAGACGCAAATATTGGTGTGAGAGCTAATTCAATCAAGGAAACACAGCCTGTTAGTGAAGGGCATAATGAAGAAGGATCAGCCGAGTGGTTCTTGTGGGAGAACAACTCCATTTGGCTCACTAACTTCACACACCATCAGGCTTCCAAGCAGCTCTCAAGGAAACTCAGTTTTCACACTCTATGCTTAGTGCCCTTTGAGTGCCTAGGACTGAAATGAATCTTGGTGAGCATCCCACACAAACGAATGCTCCACATGCGGGTTTCACATGCCACCAACTCCACATTCACAGGCAACTTTAGCGCCACAGCCGTTTTCAGATAGCCCTCAATGCAATGGCTCTGGACGCAAATATTGGTGTGAGAGCTAATTCAATCAAGGAAACACTGCATGTTGGTGAAGGGCATATTGAAGAAGGATCAACCGAGTGGTTCTTGTGGGAGAACAACTCCATTTGGCTCACTAACTTCACACACCATCAGGCTTCCAAGCAGCTCTCAAGGAAACTCAGTTTCCACACTCTATGCTTAGTGCCCTTTGAGTGCATTATCTAGAAATGAACCTGGTAGAGCATTCCACACAAACGAATGCTCCACATGCGGGTTTCATATGCCACCAACTCCACACTCACAAGCAACTTCAGCGCCACAGCCGTTTTCAGATAGCCCTCAATGCAAAGGCTCTAGACGCAAATATTGGTGTGAGAGCTAATTCAATCAAGGAAACACTGCATGTTGGTGAAGGGCATATTGAAGAAGGATCAGCCGAGTGGTTCTTGTGGGAGAACAACTCCATTTGGCTCACTAACTTCACACACCATCAGCCTTGCAAGCAGCTCTCAAGGAAACTCAGTTTTCACACTCTATGCTTAGTGCCCTTTGAGTGCATTATCTAGGAATGAACCTGGTAGAGCATCCCACACAAACGAATGCTCCACATGCGGGTTTCACATGCCACCAACTCCACATTCTCAGGCAACTTCAGCGCCACAGCCGTTTTCAGATAGCCCTCAATGCAAAGGCTCTAGACGCAAATATTGGTGTGAGAGCTAATTCAATCAAGGAAACACTGCATGTTGGTGAAGGGCATATTGAAGAAGGATCAGCCGAGTGGTTCTTGTGGGAGAACAACTCCATTTGGCTCACTAACTTCACACACCATCAGGCTTCCAAGCAGCTCTCAAGGAAACTCAGTTTTCACACTCTATGCTTAGTGCCCTTTGAGTGCCTAGGACTGAAATGAAACTTGGTAGAGCATCCCAAAAAAACGAATGCTCCACATGCGGGTTTCACATGCCACCAACTCCACATTCTCAGGCAACTTCAGCGCCACAGCCGTTTTCAGATAGCCCTCAATGCAGAGGTTCTAGACGCAAATATTGGTGTGAGAGCTAATTCAATCAAGGAAACACAGCCTGTTAGTGAAGGGCATATTGAAGAAGGATCAGCCGAGTGGTTCTTGTGGGAGAACAACTCCATTTGGCTCACTAACTTCACACACCATCAGGCTTCCAAGCAGCTCTCAAGGAAACTCAGTTTTCACACTCTATGCTTAGTGCCCTTTGAGTGCCTAGGACTGAAATGAATCTTGGAGAGCTTCCCACACAAACGAATGCTCCACATGCGGGTTTCACATGCCACCAACTCCACATTCACAGGCAACTTCAGCGCCACAGCCGTTTTCAGATAGCCCTCAATGCAAAGGCTCTAGACGCAAAGATTGGTGTGAGAGCTAATTCAATCAAGGAAACACTGCATGTTGGTGAAGGGCATATTGAAGAAGGATCAGCCGAGTGGTTCTTGTGGGAGAACAACTCCATTTGGCTCACTAACTTCACACACCATCAGGCTTCCAAGCAGCTCTCAAGGAAACTCAGTTTTCACACTCTATGCTTAGTGCCCTTTGAGTGCATTATCTAGGAATGAACCTGGTAGAGCATCCCACACAAACGAATGCTCCACATGCGGGTTTCACATGCCACCAACTCCACATTCACAGGCAACTTCAGCGCCACAGCCGTTTTCAGATAGCCCTCAATGCAAAGGCTCTAGACGCAAAGATTGGTGTGAGAGCTAATTCAATCAAGGAAACACTGCATGTTGGTGAAGGGCATATTGAAGAAGGATCAACCGAGTGGTTCTTCTGGGAGAATAACTCCATTTGGCTCACTAACTTCACACACCATCAGGCTTCCAAGCAGCTCTCAAGGAAACTCAGTTCTCACACTCTATGCTTAGTGCCCTTTGAGTGCATTATCTAGGAATGAACCTGGTAGAGCATCCCACACAAACGAATGCTCCACATGCCTGTTTCACATGCCACCAACTCCACATTCTCAGGCATCTTCAGCGCCACAGCCGTTTTCAGATAGCCCTCAAAGCAAAGGCTCTAGACGCAAATATTGGTGTGAGAGCTAATTCAATCAAGGAAACACTGCATGTTGGTGAAGGGCATATTGAGGAAGGATCAGCCGAGTGGTTCTTGTTGGAGAATAACTGATTTGGCTCACTAACTTCACACACCATCAGGCTTCCAAGCAGCTCTCAAGGAAACTCAGTTTTCACACTCTATGCTTAGTGCCCTTTGAGTGCCTAGGACTGAAATGAAACTTGGTGAGCATCCCACACAAACGAATGCTCAACATGCGGGTTTCACATGCCACCAACTCCACATTCACAGGCAACTTCAGCGCCACAGCCGTTTTCAGATAGCCCTCAATGCAAAGGCTCTAGACGCAAATATTGGTGTGAGAGCTAATTCAATCAAGGAAACACTGCGTGTTGGTGAAGGGCATATTGAAGAAGGATCAGCCAAGTGGTTCTTGTGGGAGAACAACTCCATTTGGCTCACTAACTTCACACACCATTAGGCTTCCAAGCAGCTCTCAAGGAAACTCAGTTTTCACACTCTATGCTTAGTGCCCTTTGAGTGCATTATCTAGAAATGAAGCTTGGTGAGCATCCCACACAAACGAATGCTCCACATGCGGGTTTCACATGCCACCAACTCCACACCCTCAGGCAACTTCAGTGCCACAGCCGTTTTCAGATAGCCCTCAATGCAAAGGCTCTAGACCCAAATATTGGTGTGAGAGCTAATTCAATCAAGGAAACACTGTATGTTGGTGAAGGGCATATTGAAGAAGGATCAGCCGAGTGGTTCTTGTGGGAGAACAACTCCATTTGGCTCACTAACTTCACACACCATCAGGCTTCCAAACAGCTCTCAAGGAAACTCAGTTTTCACACTCTATGCTTAGTGCCCTTTGAGTGCCTAGGACTGAAATGAATCTTGGAGAGCTTCCCACACAAACGAATGCTCCACATGCGGGTTTCACATGCCACCAACTCCACATTCACAGGCAACTTCAGCGCCACAGCCGTTTTCAGATAGCCCTCAATGCAAAGGTTCTAGACGCAAATATTGGTTTTAGAGCTAATTCAATCAAGGAAACACTGCATGTTGGTGAATGGCATATTGAAGAAGGATCAACCGTGTGGTTCTTGTGGGAGAACAACTCCATTTGGCTCACTAACTTCACACACCATCAGGCTTCCAAGCAGCTCTCAAGGAAACTCAGTTTCCACACTCTATGCTTAGTGCCCTTTGAGTGCATTATCTAGAAATGAACCTGGTAGAGCATTCCACACAAACGAATGCTCCACATGCCGGTTTCATATGCCACCAACTCCACACTCACAAGCAACTTCAGCGCCACTGCCGTTTTCAGATAGCCCTCAATGCAAAGGCTCTAGACGCAAATATTGGTGTGAGAGCTAATTCAATCAAGGAAACACTGCATGTTGGTGAAGGGCATATTGAAGAAGGATCAGCCGAGTGGTTCTTGTGGGAGAACAACTCCATTTGGCTCACTAACTTCACACACCATCAGGCTTCCAAGCAGCTCTCAAGGAAACTCAGTTTTCACACTCTATGCTTAGTGCCCTTTGAGTGCATTATCTAGGAATGAACCTGGTAGAGCATCCCACACAAACGAATGCTCCACATGCGGGTTTCACATGCCACCAACTCCACATTCTCAGGCAACTTCAGCGCCACAGCCGTTTTCAGATAGCCCTCAATGCAAAGGCTCTAGACGCAAAGATTGGTGTGAGAGCTAATTCAATCAAGGAAACACTGCATGTTGGTGAAGGGCATATTGAAGAAGGATCAGCCGAGTGGTTCTTGTGGGAGAATAACTCCATTTGGCTCACTAACTTCACACACCATCAGGCTTCCAAGCAGCTCTCAAGGAAACTCAGTTTTCACACTCTACGCTTAGTGCTCTTTGAGAGCCTAGGACTGACATGAAGCTTGGTGAGCATCCCACACAAACGAATGCTCCACATGCGGGATTCACATGCCACCAACTCCACATTCTCAGGCAACTTCAGTACCACAGCCGTTTTCAGATAGCCCTCAATGCACAGGCTCTAGATGTAAATATTTGTGTGAGAGCTAATTCATTCAAGGAAACACTGCATGTTGGTGAAGGGCATATTGAAGAAGGATCAGCCGAGTGGTTCTTCTGGGAGAATAACTCCATTTGGCTCACTAACTTCACACACCATCAGGCTTCCAAGCAGCTCTCAAGGAAACTCAGTTCTCACACTCTATGCTTAGTGCCCTTTGAGTGCATTATCTAGGAATGAACCTGGTAGAGCATCCCACACAAACGAATGCTCCACATGCCTGTTTCACATGCCACCAACTCCACATTCTCAGGCATCTTCAGCGCCACAGCCGTTTTCAGATAGCCCTCAAAGCAAAGGCTCTAGACGCAAATATTGGTGTGAGAGCTAATTCAATCAAGGAAACACTGCATGTTGGTGAAGGGCATATTGAGGAAGGATCAGCCGAGTGGTTCTTGTAGGAGAATAACTGATTTGGCTCACTAACTTCACACACCACAGGCTTCCAAGCAGCTCTCAAGGAAACTCAGTTTTCACACTCTATGCTTAGTGCCCTTTGAGTGCCTAGGACTGAAATGAAACTTGGTGAGCATCCCACACAAACGAATGCTCAACATGCGGGATTCACATGCCACCAACTCCACATTCACAGGCAACTTCAGCGCCACAGCCGTTTTCAGATAGCCCTCAATGCAAAGGCTCTAGACGCAAATATTGGTGTGAGAGCTAATTCAATCAAGGAAACACTGCGTGTTGGTGAAGGGCATATTGAAGAAGGATCAGCCAAGTGGTTCTTGTGGGAGAACAACTCCATTTGGCTCACTAACTTCACACACCATTAGGCTTCCAAGCAGCTCTCAAGGAAACTCAGTTTTCACACTCTATGCTTAGTGCCCTTTGAGTGCCTAGGACTGAAATGAAACTTGGTAGAGCATCCCAAACAAACGAATGCTCCACATGCGGGTTTCACATGCCACCAACTCCACATTCTCAGGCAACTTCAGTGCCACAGCCGTTTTCAGATAGCCCTCAATGCAGAGGTTCTAGACGCAAATATTGGTGTGAGAGCTAATTCAATCAAGGAAACACAGCCTGTTAGTGAAGGGCATAATGAAGAAGGATCAGCCGAGTGGTTCTTGTGGGAGAACAACTCCATTTGGCTCACTAACTTCACACACCATCAGGCTTCCAAGCAGCTCTCAAGGAAACTCAGTTTTCACACTCTATGCTTAGTGCCCTTTGAGTGCCTAGGACTGAAATGAATCTTGGTGAGCATCCCACACAAACGAATGCTCCACATGCGGGTTTCACATGCCACCAACTCCACATTCACAGGCAACTTTAGCGCCACAGCCGTTTTCAGATAGCCCTCAATGCAATGGCTCTGGACGCAAATATTGGTGTGAGAGCTAATTCAATCAAGGAAACACTGCATGTTGGTGAAGGGCATATTGAAGAAGGATCAACCGAGTGGTTCTTGTGGGAGAACAACTCCATTTGGCTCACTAACTTCACACACCATCAGGCTTCCAAGCAGCTCTCAAGGAAACTCAGTTTCCACACTCTATGCTTAGTGCCCTTTGAGTGCATTATCTAGAAATGAACCTGGTAGAGCATTCCACACAAACGAATGCTCCACATGCGGGTTTCATATGCCACCAACTCCACACTCACAAGCAACTTCAGCGCCACAGCCGTTTTCAGATAGCCCTCAATGCAAAGGCTCTAGACGCAAATATTGGTGTGAGAGCTAATTCAATCAAGGAAACACTGCATGTTGGTGAAGGGCATATTGAAGAAGGATCAGCCGAGTGGTTCTTGTGGGAGAACAACTCCATTTGGCTCACTAACTTCACACACCATCAGCCTTCCAAGCAGCTCTCAAGGAAACTCAGTTTTCACACTCTATGCTTAGTGCCCTTTGAGTGCATTATCTAGGAATGAACCTGGTAGAGCATCCCACACAAACGAATGCTCCACATGCGGGTTTCACATGCCACCAACTCCACATTCTCAGGCAACTTCAGCGCCACAGCCGTTTTCAGATAGCCCTCAATGCAAAGGCTCTAGACGCAAAGATTAGTGTGAGAGCTAATTCAATCAAGGAAACACTGCATGTTGGCGAAGGGCATATTGAAGAAGGATCAGCCGAGTGGTTCTTGTGGGAGAATAACTCCATTTGGCTCACTAACTTCACACAGCATCAGGCTTCCAAGCAGCTCTCAAGGAAACTCAGTTTTCACACTCTATGCTTAGTGCTCTTTGAGAGCCTAGGACTGACATGAAGCTTGGTGAGCATCCCACACAAACGAATGCTCCACATGCGGGATTCACATGCCACCAACTCCACATTCTCAGGCAACTTCAGTACCACAGCCGTTTTCAGATAGCCCTCAATGCAAAGGCTCTAGATGCAAATATTGGTGTGAGAGCTAATTCAATCAAGGAAACACTGCATGTTCGTGAAGGGCACATTGAAGAAGGATCAGCCGAGTGGTTCTTGTGGGAGAACAACTCCATTTGGCTCACTAACTTCACACACCATCAGGCTTCCAAGCAGCTCTCAAGGAAACTCAGTTTTCACACTCTATGCTTAGTGCCCTTTGAGTGCATTATCTAGGAATGAACCTCGTAGAGCATCCCACACAAACGAATGCTCCATATGCGGGTTTCACATGCCACCAACTCCACATTCTCAGGCAACTTCAGCGCCACAGCCGTTTTCAGATAGCCCTCAATGCAAAGGCTCTAGACGCAAATATTGGTGTGAGAGCTAATTCAATCAAGGAAACACTGCATGTTGTGAAGGGCATATTGAAGAAGGAGCAGCCGAGTGGTTCTTGTGGGAGAACAACTCCATTTGGCTCACTAACCTCACACACCATCAGGCTTCCAAGCAGCTCTCAAGGAAACTCAGTTTTCACACTCTATGCTTAGTGCTCTTTGAGAGCCTAGGACTGACATGAAGCTTGGTGAGCATCCCACACAAACGAATGCTCCACATGCGGGATTCACATGCCACCAACTCCACATTCACAGGCAACTTCAGTACCACAGCCGTTTTCAGATAGCCCTCAATGCACAGGCTCTAGATGCAAATATTGGTGTGAGAGCTAATTCAATCAAGGAAACACTGCATGTTGGTGAAGGGCATATTGAAGAAGGATCAGCCGAGTGGTTCTTGTGGGAGAATAACTCCATTTGGCTCACTAACTTCACACACCATCAGGCTTCCAAGCAGCTCTCAAGGAAACTCAGTTTTCACACTCTATGCTTAGTGCCCTTTGAGTGCATTATCTAGGAATGAACCTGGTAGAGCATCCCACACAAACGAATGCTCCACATGCGGGTTTCACATGCCACCAACTCCACATTCTCAGGCAACTTCAGCGCCACAGCCGTTTTCAGATAGCCCTCAATGCAAAGGCTCTAGACGCAAATATTGGTGTGAGAGCTAATTCAATCAAGGAAACACTGCATGTTGGTGAAGGGCATATTGAAGAAGGATCAGCCGAGTGGTTCTTGTGGGAGAATAACTCCATTTGGCTCACTAACTTCACACACCATCAGGCTTCCAAGCAGCTCTCAAGAAAACTCAGTTCTCACACTCTATGCTTAGTGCCCTTTGAGTGCCTTATCTATGAATGAACCTGGTAGAGCATCCCACACAAACGAATGCTCCACATGCGGGTTTCACATGCCACCATCTCCACTTTCTCAGGCAACTTCAGTACCACAGCCGTTTTCAGATAGCCCTCAATGCACAGGCTCTAGATGCAAATATTGGTGTGAGAGCTAATTCAATCAAGGAAACAGTGCATGTTGGTGAAGGGCATATTGAAGAAGGATCAGCCGAGTGGTTCTTGTGGAGAACAACTCCATTTGGCTCACTAACTTCACACACCATCAGGCTTCCAAGCAGCTCTCAAGGAAACTCAGTTTTCACACTCTATGCTTAGTGCCCTTTGAGTGCATTATCTAGAACTGAACCTGGTAGAGCATCCCACACAAACGAATGCTCCACATGCGGGTTTCACATGCCACCAACTCCACATTCTCAGGCAACTTCAGCGCCACAGCCGTTTTCAGATAGCCCTCAATGCAAAGGCTCTAGACGCAAATATTGGTGTGAGAGCTAATTCAATCAAGGAAACACTGCATGTTGGTGAAGGGCATATTGAAGAAGGATCAGCCGAGTGGTTCTTGTGGGAGAACAACTCCATTTGGCTCACTAACTTCACACACCATCAGGCTTCCAAGCAGCTCTCAAGGAAACTCAGTTTTCACACTCTATGCTTAGTGCCCTTTGAGTGCCTAGGACTGAAATGAAACTTGGTGAGCATCCCACACAAACGAATGCTCCACATGCGGGTTTCACATGCCACCATCTCCTCTTTCTCAGGCAACTTCAGCGCCACAGCCGTTTTCAGATAGCCCTCAATGCAAAGGCTCTAGACGCAAATATTGGTGTGAGAGCTAATTCAATCAAGGAAACACTGCATGTTGGTGAAGGGCATATTGAAGAAGGATCAGCCGAGTGGTTCTTGTGGGAGAACAACTCCATTTGGCTCACTAACTTCACACACCATCAGGCTTCCAAGCAGCTCTCAAGGAAACTCAGTTTTCACACTCTATGCTTAGTGCCCTTTGATTGCATTATCTAGAAATGAACCTGGTAGAGCATCCCACACAAACGAATGCTCAACATGCGGGTTTCACATGCCACCAACTCCACATTCTCAAGCAACTTCAGTGCCACAGCCGTTTTCAGATAGCCCTCGATGCAAAGGCTCTAGACGCAAATATTGGTGTGAGAGCTAATTCAATCAAGGAAACACTGCATGTTGGTGAAGGGCATATTGAAGAAGGATCAGCCGAGTGGTTCTTGTGGGAGAACAACTCCATTTGGCTCACTAACTTCTCACACCATCAGGCTTCCAAGCAGCTCTCAAGGAAACTCAGTTTTCACACTCTATGCTTAGTGCCCTTTGAGTGCATTATCTAGGAATGAACATGGTAGAGCATCCCACACAAACGAATGCTCCACATGCGGGTTTCACATGCCACCAACTCCACATTCTCAGGCAACTTCAGCGCCACAGCCGTTTTCAGATAGCCCTCAATGCAAAGGCTCTAGACGCAAATATTGGTGTGAGAGCTAATTCAATCAAGGAAACACTGCATGTTGGTGAAGGGCATAGAGAAGAAGGATCAGCCGAGTGGTTCTTGTGGGAGAATAACTCCATTTGGCTCACTAACTTCACACAGCATCAGGCTTCCAAGCAGCTCTCAAGGAAACTCAGTTTTCACACTCTATGCTTAGTGCTCTTTGAGAGCCTAGGACTGACATGAAGCTTGGTGAGCATCCCACACAAACGAATGCTCCACATGCGGGATTCACATGCCACCAACTCCACATTCTCAGGCAACTTCAGTACCACAGCCGTTTTCAGATAGCCCTCAATGCAAAGGCTCTAGACGCAAATATTGGTGTGAGAGCTAATTCAATCAAGGAAACACTGCATGTTGGTGAAGGGCATATTGAAGAAGGATCAGCCGAGTGGTTCTTGTGGGAGAACAACTCCATTTGGCTCACTAACTTCACACACCATCAGGCTTCCAAGCAGCTCTCAAGGAAACTCAGTTTTCACACTCTATGCTTAGTGCCCTTTGAGTGCATTATCTAGGAATGAACCTCGTAGAGCATCCCACACAAACGAATGCTCCATATGCGGGTTTCACATGCCACCAACTCCACATTCTCAGGCAACTTCAGCGCCACAGCCGTTTTCAGATAGCCCTCAATGCAAAGGCTCTAGACGCAAATATTGGTGTGAGAGCTAATTCAATCAAGGAAACACTGCATGTTGGTGAAGGGCATATTGAAGAAGGATCAGCCGAGTGGTTCTTGTGGGAGAATAACTCCATTTGGCTCACTAACTTCACACACCATCAGGCTTCCAAGCAGCTCTCAAGAAAACTCAGTTTTCACACTCTATGCTTAGTGCCCTTTGAATGCCTTATCTATGAATGAACCTGGTAGAGCATCCCACACAAACAAATGCTCCACATGCCGGTTTCACATGCCACCAACTCCACATTCTCAGGCAACTTCAGTGCCACAGCCGTTTTCAGATAGCCCTCAATGCAGAGGCTCTAGACGCAAATATTGGTGTGAGAGCTAATTCAATCAAGGAAACAGTGCATGTTGGTGAAGGGCATATTGAGGAAGGATCAACCGAGTGGTTCTTGTGGGAGAACAACTCCATTTGGCTCACTAACTTCACACACCATCAGGCTTCCAAGCAGCTCTCAAGGAAACTCAGTTTTCACACTCCATGCTTAGTGCCCTTTGAGTGCCTAGGACTGAAATGAAACTTGGTGAGCATCACACACAAACGAATGCTCCACATGCGGGTTTCACATGCCACCAACTTCACACTCACAAGCAACTTCAGCGCCACAGCCGTTTTCAGATAGCCCTCAATGCAAAGGCTCTAGACGCAAATATTGGTGTGAGAGCTAATTCAATCAAGGAAACACTGCATGTTGGTGAAGGGCATATTGAAGAAGGATCAGCCGAGTGGTTCTTGTGGGAGAACAACTCCATTTGGCTCACTAACTTCACACACCATCAGGCTTCCAAGCAGCTCTCAAGGAAACTCAGTTTTCACACTGTATGCTTAGTGCCCTTTGAGTGCATTATCTAGAACTGAACCTGGTAGAGCATCCACACAAACGAATGCTCCACATGCGGGTTTCACATGCCACCAACTCCAAATTCACAGGCAACTTCAGCAACACAGCCGTTTTCAGATAGCCCTCAATGCAAAGGCTCTAGACGCAAATATTGGTGTGAGAGCTATTTCAATCAAGGAAACACTGCATGTTGTGAAGGGCATATTGAAGAAGGAGCAGCCGAGTGGTTCTTGTGGGAGAACAACTCCATTTGGCTCACTAACCTCACACACCATCAGGCTTCCAAGCAGCTCTCAAGGAAACTCAGATTTCACACTCTATGCTTAGTGCCCTTTGAGTGCATTATCTAGGAATGAACCTGGTAGAGCATCCCACACAAACGAATGCTCCACATGCGGGATTCACATGCCACCAACTCCACATTCTCAGGCAACTTCAGCGCCACAGCCGTTTTCATATAGCCCTCAATGCAAAGGCTCTAGACGCAAATATTGGTGTGAGAGCTAATTCAATCAAGGAAACACTGCATGTTGGTGAAGGGCATATTGAAGAAGGATCAGCCAAGTGGTTCTTGTGGGAGAATAACTCCATTTGGCTCACTAACTTCACACACCATCAGGATTCCAAGCAACTCTCCAGGAAACTCAGTTTTCACACTCTATGCTTAGTGCCCTTTGAGTGCATTATCTAGGAATGAACCTCGTAGAGCATCCCACACAAACGAATGATCCACATGCGGGTTTCACATGCCACCAACTCCACATTCTCAGGCAACTTCAGCGCCACAGCCGTTTTCAGATAGCCCTCAATGCAAAGGCTCTAGACGCAAATATTGGTGTGAGAGCTAATTCAATCAAGGAAACACTGCATGTTGGTGAAGGGCATATTGAAGAAGGATCAACCGAGTGGTTCTTCTGGGAGAATAACTCCATTTGGCTCACTAACTTCACACATCATCAGGCTTCCAAGCAGCTCTCAAGGAAACTCAGTTCTCACACTCTATGCTTAGTGCCCTTTGAGTGCATTATCTAGGAATGAACCTCGTAGAGCATCCCACACAAACGAATGCTCCACATGCGGGTTTCACATGCCACCAACTCCACATTCTCAGGCATCTTCAGCGCCACAGCCGTTTTCAGATAGCCCTCAATGCAAAGGCTCTAGACGCAAATATTGGTGTGAGAGCTAATTCAATCAAGGAAACACTGCATGTTGGTGAAGGGCATATTGAGGAAGGATCAGCCGAGTGGTTCTTGTAGGAGAATAACTCCATTTGGCTCACTAACTTCACACACCATCAGGCTTCCAAGCAGCTCTCAAGGAAACTCAGTTTTCACACTCTATGCTTAGTGCCCTTTGAGTGCCTAGGACTGAAATGAAACTTGGTGAGCATCCCACACAAACGAATGCTCAACATGCGGGATTCACATGCCACCAACTCCACATTCTCAGGCAACTTCAGCGCCACAGCCGTTTTCAGATAGCCCTCAATGCAAAGGCTCTAGACGCAAATATTGGTGTGAGAGCTAATTCAATCAAGGAAACACTGCGTGTTGGTGAAGGGCATATTGAAGAAGGATCAGCCAAGTGGTTCTTGTGGGAGAACAACTCCATTTGGCTCACTAATTCACACACCATTAGGCTTCCAAGCAGCTCTCAAGGAAACTCAGTTTTCACACTCTATGCTTAGTGCCCTTTGAGTGCATTATCTAGAAATGAAGCTTGGTGAGCATCCCACACAAACGAATGCTCCACATGCGGGTTTCACATGCCACCAACTCCACACCCTCAGGCAACTTCAGCGCCACAGCCGTTTTCAGTTAGCCCTCCATGCAAAGTCTCTAGACGCAAATATTGGTGTGAGAGCTAATTCAATCAAGGAAACACTGCATGTTGGTGAAGGTCATATTGAAGAAGGATCAGCCGAGTGGTTCTTGTGGGAGAACAACTCCATGTGCTTCACTAACTTCACACACTATCAGGCTTCGAAACAGCTCTCAAGGAAACTCAGTTTTCACACTCTATGCTTAGTGCCCTTTGAGTGCATTATCTAGAAATGAAGCTTGTTGAGCATCCCACACAAACGAATGCTCCACATGCGGGTTTCACATGACACCAACTCCACATTCACAGGCAACTTCAGTGCCACAGCCGTTTTCAGATAGCCCTCAATGCAAAGGCTCTAGACGCAAATATTGGTGTGAGAGCTAATTCAATCAAGGAAACACTGTATGTTGGTGAAGGGCATATTGAAGAAGGATCAGCCGAGTGGTTCTTGTGGGAGAACAACTCCATTTGGCTCACTAACTTCACACACCATCAGGCTTCCAAACAGCTCTCAAGGAAACTCAGTTTTCACACTCTATGCTTAGTGCCCTTTGAGTGCATTATCTAGGAACAAACTTGGTAGAGCATCCCACACAAACGAATGCTCCACATGCGGGTTTCACATGCCACCAACTCCACATTCTCAGGCAACTTCAGCGCCACAGCCGTTTTCAGATAGCCCTCAATGCAAAGGCTCTAGACGCAAATATTGGTGTGAGAGCTAATTCAATCAAGGAAACACTGCATGTTGGTGAAGGGCATATTGAAGAAGGATCAGCCGAGTGGTTCTTGTGGGAGAACAACTCCATTTGGCTCACTAACTTCACACACCATCAGGCTTCCAAGCAGCTCTCAAGGAAACTCAGTTTTCACACTCTATGCTTAGTGCCCTTTGAGTGCCTAGGACTGAAATGAAACTTGGTAGAGCATCCCAAAAAAACGAATGCTCCACATGCGGGTTTCACATGCCACCAACTCCACATTCACAGGCAAATTCAGCGCCACAGCCGTTTTCAGATATCCCTCAATGCAGAGGTTCTAGACGCAAATATTGGTGTGAGAGCTAATTCAATCAAGGAAACACAGCCTGTTAGTGAAGGGCATATTGAAGAAGGATCAGCCGAGTGGTTCTTGTGGGAGAACAACTCCATTTGGCTCACTAACTTCACACACCATCAGGCTTCCAAGCAGCTCTCAAGGAAACTCAGTTTTCACACTCTATGCTTAGTGCCCTTTGAGTGCCTAGGACTGAAATGAATCTTGGAGAGCTTCCCACACAAACGAATGCTCCACATGCGGGTTTCACATGCCACCAACTCCACATTCACAGGCAACTTCAGCGCCACAGCCGTTTTCAGATAGCCCTCAATGCAAAGGCTCTAGACGCAAATATTGGTGTGAGAGCTAATTCAATCAAGGAAACACTGCATGTTGGTGAAGGGCATATTGAAGAAGGATCAGCCGAGTGGTTCTTGTGGGAGAACAACTCCATTTGGCTCACTAACTTCACACACCATCAGGCTTCCAAGCAGCTCTCAAGGAAACTCAGTTTTCACACTCTATGCTTAGTGCCCTTTGAGTGCATTATCTAGGAATGAACCTGGTAGAGCATCCCACACAAACGAATGCTCCACATGCCTGTTTCACATGCCACCAACTCCACATTCTCAGGCATCTTCAGCGCCACAGCCGTTTTCAGATAGCCCTCAAAGCAAAGGCTCTAGACGCAAATATTGGTGTGAGAGCTAATTCAATCAAGGAAACACTGCATGTTGGTGAAGGGCATATTGAGGAAGGATCAGCCGAGTGGTTCTTGTAGGAGAATAACTGATTTGGCTCACTAACTTCACACACCATCAGGCTTCCAAGCAGCTCTCAAGGAAACTCAGTTTTCACACTCTATGCTTAGTGCCCTTTGAGTGCCTAGGACTGAAATGAAACTTGGTGAGCATCCCACACAAACGAATGCTCAACATGCGGGATTCACATGCCACCAACTCCACATTCACAGGCAACTTCAGCGCCACAGCCATTTTCAGATAGCCCTCAATGCAAAGGCTCTAGACGCAAATATTGGTGTGAGAGCTAATTCAATCAAGGAAACACTGCGTGTTGGTGAAGGGCATATTGAAGAAGGATCAGCCGAGTGGTTCTTGTGGGAGAACAACTCCATTTGGCTCACTAACTTCACACACCATTAGGCTTCCAAGCAGCTCTCAAGGAAACTCAGTTTTCACACTCTATGCTTAGTGCCCTTTGAGTGCATTATCTAGAAATGAAGCTTGGTGAGCATCCCACACAAACGAATGCTCCACATGCGGGTTTCACATGCCACCAACTCCACACCCTCAGGCAACTTCAGTGCCACAGCCGTTTTCAGATAGCCCTCAATGCAAAGGCTCTAGACGCAAATATTGGTGTGAGAGCTAATTCAATCAAGGAAACACTGTATGTTGGTGAAGGGCATATTGAAGAAGGATCAGCCGAGTGGTCCTTGTGGGAGAACAACTCCATTTGGCTCACTAACTTCACACACCATCAGGCTTCCAAACAGCTCTCAAGGAAACTCAGTTTTCACACTCTATGCTTAGTGCCCTTTGAGTGCCTAGAACTGAAATGAATCTTGGAGAGCTTCCCACACAAACGAATGCTCCACATGCGGGTTTCACATGCCACCAACTCCACATTCACAGGCAACTTCAGCGCCACAGCCGTTTTCAGATAGCCCTCAATGCAAAGGCTCTAGACGCAAATATTGGTTTTAGAGCTAATTCAATCAAGGAAACACTGCATGTTGGTGAAGGGCATATTGAAGAAGGATCAACCGAGTGGTTCTTGTGGGAGAACAACTCCATTTGGCTCACTAACTTCACACACCATCAGGCTTCCAAGAAGCTCTCAAGGAAACTCAGTTTCCACACTCTATGCTTAGTGCCCTTTGAGTGCATTATCTAGAAATGAACCTGGTAGAGCATTCCACACAAACGAATGCTCCACATGCCGGTTTCATATGCCACCAACTCCACACTCACAAGCAACTTCAGCGCCACAGCCGTTTTCAGATAGCCCTCAATGCAAAGGCTCTAGACGCAAATATTGGTGTGAGAGCTAATTCAATCAAGGAAACACTGCATGTTGGTGAAGGGCATATTGAAGAAGGATCAGCCGAGTGGTTCTTGTGGGAGAACAACTCCATTTGGCTCACTAACTTCACACACCATCAGGCTTCCAAGCAGCTCTCAAGGAAACTCAGTTTTCACACTCTATGCTTAGTGCCCTTTGAGTGCATTCTCTAGGAATGAACCTGGTAGAGCATCCCACACAAACGAATGCTCCACATGCGGGTTTCACATGCCACCAACTCCACATTCTCAGGCAACTTCAGCGCCACAGCCGTTTTCAGATAGCCCTCAATGCAAAGGCTCTAGACGCAAAGATTGGTGTGAGAGCTAATTCAATCAAGGAAACACTGCATGTTGGTGAAGGGCATATTGAAGAAGGATCAGCCGAGTGGTTCTTGTGGGAGAATAACTCCATTTGGCTCACTAACTTCACACACCATCAGGCTTCCAAGCAGCTCTCAAGGAAACTCAGTTTTCACACTCTACGCTTAGTGCTCTTTGAGAGCCTAGGACTGACATGAAGCTTGGTGAGCATCCCACACAAACGAATGCTCCACATGCGGGATTCACATGCCACCAACTCCACATTCTCAGGCAACTTCAGTACCACAGCCGTTTTCAGATAGCCCTCAATGCACAGGCTCTAGATTCAAATATTGGTGTGAGAGCTAATTCAATCAAGGAAACACTGCATGTTG
Organism: Ochotona princeps; assembly: GCF_030435755.1. Classification (NCBI taxonomy): domain Eukaryota; kingdom Metazoa; phylum Chordata; class Mammalia; order Lagomorpha; family Ochotonidae; genus Ochotona; species Ochotona princeps. The sequence continues at coordinate 9,884 of NW_026699810.1, read as the reverse complement.
GTGAAGGGCATATTGAAGAAGGATCAGCCGAGTGGTTCTTCTGGGAGAATAACTCCATTTGGCTCACTAACTTCACACACCATCAGGCTTCCAAGCAGCTCTCAAGGAAACTCAGTTCTCACACTCTATGCTTAGTGCCCTTTGAGTGCATTATCTAGGAATGAACCTGGTAGAGCATCCCACACAAACGAATGCTCCACATGCCTGTTTCACATGCCACCAACTCCACATTCTCAGGCATCTTCAGCGCCACAGCCGTTTTCAGATAGCCCTCAAAGCAAAGGCTCTAGACGCAAATATTGGTGTGAGAGCTAATTCAATCAAGGAAACACTGCATGTTGGTGAAGGGCATATTGAGGAAGGATCAGCCGAGTGGTTCTTGTAGGAGAATAACTGATTTGGCTCACTAACTTCACACACCACAGGCTTCCAAGCAGCTCTCAAGGAAACTCAGTTTTCACACTCTATGCTTAGTGCCCTTTGAGTGCCTAGGACTGAAATGAAACTTGGTGAGCATCCCACACAAACGAATGCTCAACATGCGGGATTCACATGCCACCAACTCCACATTCACAGGCAACTTCAGCGCCACAGCCGTTTTCAGATAGCCCTCAATGCAAAGGCTCTAGACGCAAATATTGGTGTGAGAGCTAATTCAATCAAGGAAACACTGCGTGTTGGTGAAGGGCATATTGAAGAAGGATCAGCCAAGTGGTTCTTGTGGGAGAACAACTCCATTTGGCTCACTAACTTCACACACCATTAGGCTTCCAAGCAGCTCTCAAGGAAACTCAGTTTTCACACTCTATGCTTAGTGCCCTTTGAGTGCATTATCTAGAAATGAAGCTTGGTGAGCATCCCACACAAACGAATGCTCCACATGCGGGTTTCACATGCCACCAACTCCACACCCTCAGGCAACTTCAGTGCCACAGCCGTTTTCAGATAGCCCTCAATGCAAAGGCTCTAGACGCAAATATTGGTGTGAGAGCTAATTCAATCAAGGAAACACTGTATGTTGGTGAAGGGCATATGGAAGAAGGATCAGCCGAGTGGTTCTTGTGGGAGAACAACTCCATTTGGCTCACTAACTTCACACACCATCAGGCTTCCAAACAGCTCTCAAGGAAACTCAGTTTTCACACTCTATGCTTAGTGCCCTTTGAGTGCCTAGGACTGAAATGAATCTTGGAGAGCTTCCCACACAAACGAATGCTCCACATGCGGGTTTCACATGCCACCAACTCCACATTCACAGGCAACTTCAGCGCCACAGCCGTTTTCAGATAGCCCTCAATGCAAAGGCTCTAGACGCAAATATTGGTTTTAGAGCTAATTCAATCAAGGAAACACTGCATGTTGGTGAAGGGCATATTGAAGAAGGATCAACCGAGTGGTTCTTGTGGGAGAACAACTCCATTTGGCTCACTAACTTCACACACAATCAGGCTTCCAAGCAGCTCTCAAGGAAACTCAGTTTCCACACTCTATGCTTAGTGCCCTTTGAGTGCATTATCTAGAAATGAACCTGGTAGAGCATTCCACACAAACGAATGCTCCACATGCCGGTTTCATATGCCACCAACTCCACACTCACAAGCAACTTCAGCGCCACAGCCGTTTTCAGATAGCCCTCAATGCAAAGGCTCTAGACGCAAATATTGGTGTGAGAGCTAATTCAATCAAGGAAACACTGCATGTTGGTGAAGGGCATATTGAAGAAGGATCAGCCGAGTGGTTCTTGTGGGAGAACAACTCCATTTGGCTCACTAACTTCACACACCATCAGGCTTCCAAGCAGCTCTCAAGGAAACTCAGTTTTCACACTCTATGCTTAGTGCCCTTTGAGTGCATTATCTAGGAATGAACCTGGTAGAGCATCCCACACAAACGAATGCTCCACATGCGGGTTTCACATGCCACCAACTCCACATTCTCAGGCAACCTCAGCGCCACAGCCGTTTTCAGATAGCCCTCAATGCAAAGGCTCTAGACGCAAAGATTGGTGTGAGAGCTAATTCAATCAAGGAAACACTGCATGTTGGTGAAGGGCATATTGAAGAAGGATCAGCCGAGTGGTTCTTGTGGGAGAACAACTCCATTTGGCTCACTAACTTCACACACCATCAGGCTTCCAAGCAGCTCTCAAGGAAACTCAGTTTTCACACTCTACGCTTAGTGCTCTTTGAGAGCCTAGGACTGACATGAAGCTTGGTGAGCATCCCACACAAACGAATGCTCCACTTGCGGGATTCACATGCCACCAACTCCACATTCTCAGGCAACTTCAGTGCCACAGCCGTTTTCAGATAGCCCTCAATGCACAGACTCTAGATGCAAAATATTGGTGTGAGAGCTAATTCAATCAAGGAAACACTGCATGTTGGTGAAGGGCATATTGAAGAAGGATCAGCCGAGTGGTTCTTGTGGGAGAACAACTCCATTTGGCTCACTAACTTCACACACCATCAGGCTTCCAAGCAGCTCTCAAGGAAACAGTTTTCACACTGTATGCTTAGTGCCCTTTGAGTGCATTATCTAGGAATGAACCTGGTAGAGCATCTCACCCAAACGAATACTCCACATGCGGGTTTCACATGCCACCAACTCCACATTCTCAGGCAACTTGAGCGCCACAGCCGTTTTCAGATAGCCCTCAATGCAGAGGCTCTAGACGCAAATATTGGTGTGAGAGCTAATTCAATCAAGGAAACACTGCATGTTGGTGAAGGGCATATTGAAGAAGGATCAACCGAGTGGTTCTTGTGGGAGAACAATTGCATTTGGCTCACTAACTTCACACACCATCATGCTTCCAAGCAGCTCTCAAGGAAACTCAGTTTTCACACTCTATGCTTAGTGCCCTTTGAGTGCATTATCTAGGAATGAACCTCGTAGAGCATCCCACACAAACGAATGCTCCACATGCGGGTTTCACATGCCACCAACTCCACATTCTCAAGCAACTTCAGTGCCACAGCCGTTTTCAGATAGCCCTCAATGCAAAGGCTCTAGAAGCAAATATTGGTGTGAGAGCTAATTCAATCAAGGAAACACTGTATGTTGTGAAGGGCATATTGAAGAAGGATCAGACGAGTGGTTCTTGTGGGAGAACAACTCCATTTGGCTCACTAACTTCACACACCATCAGGCTTCCAAGCAGCTCTCAAGGAAACTCAGTTTTCACACTCTATGCTTAGTGCACTTTGAGTGCATTATCTAGGAATGAACCTGGTAGAGCAACCCACACAAACGAATGCTCCACATGCGGGTTTCACATGCCACCAACTTCACATTCTCAGGCAACTTCAGCGCCACAGCCATTTTCAGGTAGACCTCAATGCAAAGGCTCTAGACGCAAATGTTGGTGTGAGAGCTAATTCAATCAAGGAAATACTGCATGTTGGTGAAGGGCATATTGAAGAAGGATCAACCGAGTGGTTCTTGTGGGAGAATAACTCCATTTGGCTCACTAACTTCACACACCATCAGGCTTCCAAGCAGCTCTCAAGGAAACTCAGTTTTCACACTCTATGCTTAGTGCCCTTTGAGTGCATTATCTAGGAATGAACCTGGTAGAGCATCCCACACAAACGAATACTCCACATGCGGGTTTCACATGCCACCAACTCCACATTCTCAGGCAACTTGAGCGCCACAGCCGTTTTCAGATAGCCCTCAATGCAGAGGCTCTAGACGCAAATATTGGTGTGAGAGCTAATTCAATCAAGGAAACACTGCATGTTGGTGAAGGGCATATTGAAGAAGGATCAGCCGAGTGGTTCTTGTGGGAGAACAACTCCATTTGGCTCACTAACTACACACCATCAGGCTTCCAAGCAGCTCTCAAGGAAACTCAGTTTTCACACTCTATGCTTAGTGCCCTTTGAGTGCCTAGGACTGAAATGAAACTTGCTGAGCATCCCACACAAACGAATGCTCCACATGCGGGTTTCACATGCCACCAACTCCACACTCACAAGCAACTTCAGCGCCACAGCCGTTTTCAGATAGCCCTCAATGCAAAGGCTCTAGACGCAAATATTGGTGTGAGAGCTAATTCAATCAAGGAAACACTGCGTGTTGGTGAAGGGCATATTGAAGAAGGATCAGCCGAGTGGTTCTTGTGGGAGAACAACTCCATTTGGCTCACTAACTTCACACACCATCAGGCTTCCAAGCAGCTCTCAAGGAAACTCAGTTTTCACACTCTATGCTTAGTGCCCTTTGAGTGCATTATCTAGGAATGAACCTCGTAGAGCATCCCACACAAACGAATGCTCCACATGCGGGTTTCACATGCCACCAACTCCACATTCTCAAGCAACTTCAGTGCCACAGCCGTTTTTAGATAGCCCTCAATGCCAAGGCTCTAGACGCAAATATTGGTTGTGAGAGCTAATTCAATCAAGGAAACACTGTATGTTGTGAAGGGCATATTGAAGAAGGATCAGCCGAGTGGTTCTTGTGGGAGAACAACTCCATTTGGCTCACTAACTTCACACACCATCAGGCTTCCAAGCAGCTCTCAAGGAAACTCAGTTTTCACACTCTATGCTTAGTGCCCTTTGAGTGCATTATCTAGGAATGAACCTGGTAGAGCAACCCACACAAACGAATGCTCCACATGCGGGTTTCACATGCCACCAACTTCACATTCTCAGGCAACTTCAGCGCCACAGCCATTTTCAGGTAGACCTCAATGCAAAGGCTCTAGACGCAAATATTGGTGTGAGAGCTAATTCAATCAAGGAAATACTGCATGTTGGTGAAGGGCATATTGAAGAAGGATCAGCCGAGTGGTTCTTGTGGGAGAATAACTCCATTTGGCTCACTAACTTCACACACCATCAGGCTTCCAAGCAGCTCTCAAGGAAACTCAGTTTTCACACTCTATGCTTAGTGCCCTTTGAGTGCATTATCTAGGAATGAACCTCGTAGAGCATCCCACACAAACGAATGCTCCACATGCGGGTTTCACATGCCACCAACTCCACATTCTCAGGCAACTTCAGCGCCACAGCCGTTTTCAGATAGCCCTCAATGCAAAGGCTCTAGACACAAATATTGGTGTGAGAGCTAATTCAATCAAGGAAACACTGCATGTTGGTGAAGGGCATATTGAAGAAGGATCAGCCGAGTGGTTCTTGTGGGAGAACAACTCCATTTGGCTCACTAACTTCACACACCATCAGGCTTCCAAGCAGCTCTCAAGAAAACTCAGTTCTCACACTCTATGCTTAGTGCCCTTTGAGTGCATTATCTATGAAGGAACCTGGTAGAGCATCCCACACAAACGAATGCTGCACATGCGGGTTTCAAATGACACCAACTCCACATTCTCAGGCAACTTCAGCGCCACAGCCGTTTTCATATAGCCCTCAATGCAAAGGCTCTAGACGCAAATATTGGTTGAGAGCTAATTCAATTGATTAAACACTGCATGTTGGTGAAGGGCATATTGAAGAAGGATCAACCGAGTGGTTCTTGTGGGAGAATAACTCCATTTGGCTCACTAACTTCACACACCATCAGGCTTCCAAACAGCTCTCAAGGAAACTCAGTTCTCACACTCTATGCTTAGTGCCCTTTGAGTGCATTATCTAGGAATGAACCTGGTAGAGCATCCCACACAAACGAATGCTCCACATGCGGGTTTCACATGCCACCAACTCCACATTCTCAGGCATCTTCAGCGCCACAGCCGTTTTCAGATAGCCCTCAAAGCAAAGGCTCTAGACGCAAATATTGGTGTGAGAGCTAATTCAATCAAGGAAACACTGCATGTTGGTGAAGGGCATATTGAGGAAGGATCAGCCGAGTGGTTCTTGTGGGAGAACAACTCCATTTGGCTCACTAACTTCACACACCATTAGGCTTCCAAGCAGCTCTCAAGGAAACTCAGTTTTCACACTCTATGCTTAGTGCCCTTTGAGTGCATTATCTAGAAATGAAGCTTGGTGAGCATCCCACACAAACGAATGCTCCACATGCGGGTTTCACATGCCACCAACTCCACACCCTCAGGCAACTTCAGCGCCACAGCCGTTTTCAGTTAGCCCTCCATGCAAAGTCTCTAGACGCAAATATTGGTGTGAGAGCTAATTCAATCAAGGAAACACTGCATGTTGGTGAAGGGCATATTGAAGAAGGATCAGCCGAGTGGTTCTTGTGGGAGAACAACTCCATTTGGCTCACTAACTTCACACACCATCAGGCTTCCAAGCAGCTCTCAAGGAAACTCAGTTTTCACACTCTATGCTTAGTGCCCTTTGAGTGCCTAGGACTGAAATGAAACTTGCTGAGCATCCCACACAAACGAATGCTCCACATGCGGGTTTCACATGCCACCAACTCCACACTCACAAGCAACTTCAGCGCCACAGCCGTTTTCAGATAGCCCTCAATGCAAAGGCTCTAGACGCAAATATTGGTGTGAGAGCTAATTCAATCAAGGAAACACTGCATGTTGGTGAAGGGCATATTGAAGAAGGATCAGCCGAGTGGTTCTTGTGGGAGAACAACTCCATTTGGCTCACTAACTTCACACACCATCAGGCTTCCAAGCAGCTCTCAAGGAAACTCAGTTTTCACACTCTATGCTTAGTGCCCTTTGAGTGCATTATCTAGGAATGAACCTCGAAGAGCATCCCACACAAACGAATGCTCCACATGCGGGTTTCACATGCCACCAACTCCACATTCTCAAGCAACTTCAGTGCCACAGCCGTTTTCAGATAGCCCTCAATGCCAAGGCTCTAGACGCAAATATTGGCTGTGAGAGCTAATTCAATCAAGGAAACACTGTATGTTGTGAAGGGCATATTGAAGAAGGATCAGCCGAGTGGTTCTTGTGGGAGAACAACTCCATTTGGCTCACTAACTTCACACACCATCAGGCTTCCAAGCAGCTCTCAAGGAAACTCAGTTTTCACACTCTATGCTTAGTGCCCTTTGAGTGCATTATCTAGGAATGAACCTGGTAGAGCAACCCACACAAACGAATGCTGCACATGCGGGTTTCACATGCCACCAACTTCACATTCTCAGGCAACTTCAGCGCCACAGCCATTTTCAGGTAGACCTCAATGCAAAGGCTCTAGACGCAAATATTGGTGTGAGAGCTAATTCAATCAAGGAAACACTGCGTGTTGGTGAAGGGCATATTGAAGAAGGATCAGCCGAGTGGTTCTTGTGGGACAACAACTCCATTTGGCTCACTAACTTCACACACCATCAGGCTTCCAAGCAGCTCTCAAGGAAACTCAGTTTTCACACTCTATGCTTAGTGCCCTTTGAGTGCATTATCTAGGAATGAACCTCGTAGAGCATCCCACACAAACGAATGCTCCACATGCGGGTTTCACATGCCACCAACTCCACATTCTCAAGCAACTTCAGTGCCACAGCCGTTTTCAGATAGCCCTCAATGCAAAGGCTCTAGACGCAAATATTGGTGTGAGAGCTAATTCAATCAAGGAAACACTGTATGTTGTGAAGGGCATATTGAAGAAGGATCAGCCGAGTGGTTCTTGTGGGAGAACAACTCCATTTGGCTCACTAACTTCACACACCATCAGGCTTCCAAGCAGCTCTCAAGGAAACTCAGTTTTCACACTCTATGCTTAGTGCCCTTTGAGTGCATTATCTAGGAATGAACCTGGTAGAGCAACCCACACAAACGAATGCTCCACATGCGGGTTTCACATGCCACCAACTTCACATTCTCAGGCAACTTCAGCGCCACAGTCATTTTCAGGTAGACCTCAATGCAAAGGCTCTAGACGCAAAGATTGGTGTGAGAGCTAATTCAATCAAGGAAATACTGCATGTTGGTGAAGGGCATATTGAAGAAGGATCAGCCGAGTGGTTCTTGTGGGAGAATAACTCCATTTGGCTCACTAACTTCACACACCATCAGGCTTCCAAGCAGCTCTCAAGGAAACTCAGTTTTCACACTCTATGCTTAGTGCCCTTTGAGTGCATTATCTAGGAATGAACCTCGTAGAGCATCCCACACAAACGAATGCTCCACATGCGGGTTTCACATGCCACCAACTCCACATTCTCAGGCAACTTCAGCGCCACAGCCGTTTTCAGATAGCCCTCAATGCAAAGGCTCTAGACACAAATATTGGTGTGAGAGCTAATTCAATCAAGGAAACACTGCATGTTGGTGAAGGGCATATTGAAGAAGGATCAGCCGAGTGGTTCTTGTGGGAGAACAACTCCATTTGGCTCACTAACTTCACACACCATCAGGCTTCCAAGCAACTCTCAAGAAAACTCAGTTCTCACACTCTATGCTTAGTGCCCTTTGAGTGCATTATCTATGAAGGAACCTGGTAGAGCATCCCACACAAACGAATGCTGCACATGCGGGTTTCAAATGACACCAACTCCACATTCTCAGGCAACTTCAGCGCCACAGCCGTTTTCATATAGCCCTCAATGCAAAGGCTCTAGACGCAAATATTGGTTGAGAGCTAATTCAATTGAGGAAACACTGCATGTTGGTGAAGGGCATATTGAAGAAGGAGCAACCGAGTGGTTCTTCTGGGAGAATAACTCCATTTGGCTCACTAACTTCACACACCATCAGGCTTCCAAGCAGCTCTCAAGGAAACTCAGTTCTCACACTCTATGATTAGTGTCCTTTGAGTGCATTATCTAGGAATGAATCTGGTAGAGCATCCCACACAAACGAATGCTCCACATGCGGGTTTCACATGCCACCAACTCCACATTCTCAGGCAACTTCAGCACCACAGCCGTTTTCAGTTAGCCCTCAATGCAAAGGCTCTAGACGCAAATATTGGTGTGAGAGCTAATTCAATCAAGGAAACACTGCATGTTGGTGAAAGGCATATTGAAGAAGGATCAGCCGAGTGGTTCTTGTGGGAGAACAACTGCATTTGGCTCACTAACTTCACACACCATCAGGCTTCCAAGCAGCTCTCAAGGAAACTCAGTTTTCACACTCCATGCTTAGTGCCCTTTGAGTGCCTAGGACTGAAATGAAGCTTGGTGAGCATCCCAAACAAACGAATGCTCCACATGCGGGTTTCACATGCCACCAACTCCACATTCACAGCCAACTTAAGCGCCACAGCCGTTTTCAGATAGCCCTCAATGCAAAGGCTCTAGACGCAAATGTTGGTGAGAGAGCTAATTCAATCAAGGAAACACTGCATGTTGGTGAAGGGCATATTGAAGAAGGATCAGCCGAGTGGTTCTTGTGGGAGAACAACTCCATTTGGCTCACTAACTTCTTCACACACCATCAGGCTTCCAAGCAACTCTCAAGGAAACTCAGTTTTCACACTCTATGCTTAGTGCCCTTTGAGTGCATTATCTAGAAATGAAGCTTGTTGAGCATCCCACACAAACGAATGCTCCACATGCGGGTTTCACATGCCACCAACTCCACATTCTCAGGCAACTTCAGCGCCACAGCCATTTTCAGATAGCCCTCAATGCAAAGGCTCTAGACGCAAAGATTGGTGTGAGAGCTAATTCAATCAAGGAAACACTGCATGTTGGTGAAGGGCATATTGAAGAAGGATCAGCAGAGTGGTTCTTGTGGGAGAACAAAACCATTTGGCTCACTAACTTCACACACCATCAGGCTTCCAAGCAGCTCTCAAGGAAACTCAGTTTTCACACTCTATGCTTAGTGCCCTTTGAGTGCCTAGGACTGAAATGAAACTTGGTAGAGCATCCCAAACAAACGAATGCTCCACATGCGGGTTTCACATGCCACCAACTCCACATTCTCAGGCAACTTCAGCGCCACAGCCGTTTTCAGATAGCCCTCAATGCAGAGGTTCTAGACGCAAATATTGGTGTGAGAGCTAATTCAATCAAGGAAACACTGCCTGTTA